>NC_041390.1:629923838-629954169 GCF_002162155.2 Triticum dicoccoides | reverse complement strand
ACTAAGAAATTGATACCCCAATGATAAAATCTTTCCATTCCATAAACTAAAGTGCAAGTACAAAACGTTGCTAACATCCATCGAATATCCCCATGGAAAATTTATCACCAAATCCTCTCTCTTAGAGAGTTCCTTTTTCGTTGGATTTATGAGTACTGTATGCTTGCTTAACTCAAAAGCTTTGAACTTGCGAAATATCAAGTATTTCTGAAAAAATAAAGACATATATAGGCATACCGAAAGAAGTAAAACAATAATTGAATGATACTAGTCTACATATGCTCATGCTATCCATTTTTAGATACTAGATACTAGATACCTAAAGGGCGTTCAGAAGGCTATGCTTTTATTGGTCTAGGTTCTTTCGGCAATGGGAGGAGCAGAAGAGGAAGTACAAACTTGCTAAAGGTGGCATTTTATGTAGGCCTTAGGATAAAGGTGGGTTGGGCATTCAAAACCACAAAATAAAAAACGAGTGCTTACTCAGCAAATGGATGTATAAGCAACTTAACGAAGAAGGTGTTTGGCAAGAATTAACAAATACCTGAACTCCAAAACATTAACCCAAATAGATACTAAGCCTATTGGACCGTTTTGAATGGGCACTACTAGGGAAAAGACTAGCAGCAGTGCAGGTTTTAGGTATAGCAGTAGTGCGGGGTCCCGCGCTACTGATACGGCGCTACAGCTAACCTGTAGCAGCAGCGCGTGTCTGCCCGCGCTACTGCTACACAAGCGTAGCAGTAGCGAGCGGTATGAAATCGCGCTATTGCTAATTGCTCTAGCGCACTTTATTAGGCCGCGCTATTACTAGCGGCACGCTTTTGCTAACTTTTCTCCACTCGCTACTGCTAATTTTATTAGTTTTTGTTTTTTTTTCTGCATATTTTTTTTGTATTTGAACAGGCTTTATACAAGAATCTTTAGCACATACAAATGTCATCATCATACACATACAAATGGCTGCGAGACCACAAATGTAATCATAGATATACATACAAATAGTTTCATCATAATTATCATCCAACACAAAGTGGTCTCTCGTCATCATCTCGAAAATAGCGATACATGCAAGTCTCGAATACTTGCAACTACAACGTCATCCATCTAAACAATGATATACGCGAGAAGTGCTATCTCTATGAGTGATAGCGGAACTATGCAGTACATGAGGCAGCGGTTATGAGGCCTCTCTCGCGCTAGCGTGTACCTCAAGTAACTAGCTTGTGCTTCTTGTCTGCCTTTGAAGCCTTTATGGCTGACGCCCGAGACCCCCTCCACTTGAGTCTGACACTCATATCACTCGTTGTACACTAGCGGAACCTTCCCTTCGTACACGACGTAGCACTCCTCTGCCATCAGGAATCTAGGTACCTGTTAGAGATGCATCTTCATCAAGAGAATGTACGATCATATGCAACAAAATATACTAGAGCAACATGAAAAAGAAAGGGTTAGCAACTAGATGCAACATATAGTACACAAACTAATTAACTAGAGGTACGCATGTCCTTGTACCCAAACTAACAAAGTAGCGTTACGCAAGTTTGGCAGGGACCATGGACATCATAAAGTTTAATCGCTACAGAAAGTATACAAGTTCAACTGACACATATCATTATCATGGGCATCGTAAATCACTAGAAGTTCCATCCTTCCATATCATCAAGGATGGACCCTAGCTTCTTGAACGGCGTGAGGTCATGACGTTGCATGCCTATGCGAGTTCGAACGTCAGCTCGTGATATAGGGCCATGGTGGAACATCCCCTTCTCATCGACGACTTCTTTCATGATGATCGTCGCAATGTCCCTTTGGATACGAAAGAAGTCATCTCTAAGTTTATAATCCGCTTCTCCATGAGATTCTACCCACTTGCGGATATGATCATCGTTTCTGGTTATCATACGAAGCTTTTGGTGATCCGTGTTGAACTCAATCATGAAATGGAGGAGGTAGAATCCATCTTTCTTGCTTGGTTTTGGGACATGGATGCAGCAGAAGTTAGTTTTATGCGAGAAACCCAAATTATTGTTCCTTTGTTTCCTGATCTGCATGTGGCCACCCCTAATGCTGAAGCCTTGGAGAGCATCATCTAGAATATTCATTATGTGGATGTAATCCTTCTTCTCGTAGTCTCTGGTAGGGTCGAAATACACGGTGTGGGAGACTCGCGGGTAAAGAACGATAAGGACGGCGCACCCGTTGCTGCAGGAAAAGACACCTCAAATTATTCTCCATATGAGCAAGAAGGAATGATTGAAATGTACGAAAGGGTTGTCCGGAACTGACTTACTTTGGATGATAAGGCAGGATGACAATTTCCTGGTCCTTATTCTGTAACATGAAGTTTTGGAGGTACTCCCTAGCAGTTTCACGCTCAAAGTCGCCGAGACTCAAGAAAGACTCGTGCATGTAGTACGCATCCACCACACAGATTTGCGAGACTTCTTCTCTCTTCATGGTGGAGCTCATATGTAGCGCAAAAAGGCGGACGATTGTAAAATCGAGCCGCCTTGTCAGAAACATCTCAAATATATGGTCAAACTGCAGGAAGAACACCTCCGCAGGCCGTGTGTCGACGTAGCACTTCCCCTCAGGCACATGAGCCGTGTATGTCGGATATCCTAGATCCTTCGAGGCTAGTAGGCTTTTCTCAGTCCACAACACATGGTCGTGCAGTCTCCTGAGATCCCCTGATAGTGCCTCCAGCAGTTTCGGCGGTAGCATCGGCTCGCGTGAGATGGAACCTGGCCGCACCTTTCACGGGTACACGCTCTTCAGAATCCACCGTCTGGCTGCTATGTGCTCTGGCTTGTTTGGAGGTAGCTATATTCCTCGGTCTCTTCCTCTCCTTTTTCTTGGGCACACCTTCCAGACCCTTCCTTAACCCCTGCCTCAGTGTTGCCGGGCTAAGCACTGTACGACCTCCGACTAGTTGAGCCTGTGTTGAGGCGGCATCTTCAGGCGTGTCCTGTGAGGATTTCATGAAGAGAGACTTCTTGCAATCCCTGCTACGACGTTCCTGCCCGGGCAGATCATCCATATCCTTATTACCATGCTGATAGCCCAATTCGTCATATGGTTGACTCATCATATCTAAGTCACCCTCATGTGCGTTTGTATTGAGGAAACCCATTGGGTCCTCTGTATCCTCCGCCTCATCATTCATTCTCTGTTCTACGGGACCGATTACATCAGCCAGTACTATTGCACCCCCTTCATCACGTCGTCCGCCGCTCTCACCCGGCACTACAGGAGCTGGTAATTGTGTAGGCGGGGTGGTGGTCTCCATAAATGCTTGTTGACGTGTGGTTATTGGTGTGCTCTCGGCCGGCTCTAGACAAAGAAGATTCTTCGGCCATAGCAGCACCCAACCCTTGCAGCTTCCAATCCGCGGCGGGGTCTCGTCGTCCTCTCCCCCTAGGCATAATGGAGGAGGCAAATCCTCGTGCCCCGATGTCACACTTAACAAGGTAACCCTGAAGTGCCCAGGGGGCATCGGCTGGTTGTGGAACGTGAGATCCAAGGGCTTCGTTATCACCCCCTTTCCCACGTCCACCTTCTGGCCTTTGACAAAGTATAGTACGGTGCACGGGGTTTCGTCGGCCTGCAAACACATGTCTGCGGCGTAAAACATCCGAAAGGCAACGAAAATGGAATATTCTATATATATATATATATATACGTGTGTGTGTGTGTGTGTTCGTGCGACATGTAATTACCGTGAGGGCGTCGAGCTCAGCCAAAGACGAAGGCCCGCCTAGCACACCAGAGACTGAGGACGGGCTACTATGAGCGGGTGCGGGTGTGAGAGGAGGCCCGGTTGCGTGAGCAAGTGATGGTGCGGTGGTGTTGTTGTTCACGGAGTTGCTCGCGACGAAACTGGGCAACGGGAAATCATGTACCGTCTTGTCTGGATTTTCCTTCATCCAGTTGATGATATCCGGGACCAAGTTAGTAGCGAAATCATTTCTGCAGGCAGTTACAGCTGCATTGACTGCCTGCTGTAGCAACTCATTTTCTCCTCTGCTGTTTTTTTCGCGTCCTCAGCTGCTTTTTTCTCGAACGCAAGCTTCACCTTCTCGTCGATGTCCGCCTGACTAAACGTCTTTTTTTGCTTCTTGGCCTCTGGGCCCTCGTTGTAAAATACCTTCCATGTGGCGCCGTCTCCAGTGCCATGCACACAACCATATTGCGGTTCGTTCAAGGCCTGGTTGAGAGGGGTGTCCCACTTGGGCCTCATTGGAGAAGTAGGGATTTCGGCTGCAAGCTGGTGTTGCTTCTTCTGCAGAAGGGGTGTGAACCGTTTAGGAATGTCTGGTCGACTAGATCTGGAGCTAAATGTAAGGTGGTAAAAAAAATAATTACCAGTAGTCTAATCAATCTCCTCGTGATTTGGTCCATGTAAAAAACCTTCTTTTCCTTGTCCCACTTGTAGCGGGCCCTGATGAAGTCACACTCCAAGGGGTTGGTGAACTTCGCGAAGGGGTCTGGGACACCCGCGGCTTCATGTTCTGCGTCCTCCTTATCCCATATGGGCCTTTTACTGAGGTAGCCACGACTTCCGAGGAGATTCTTCCCGTGTTCCTTTGCTGATGGCTCTTGAATTTTGCAGCCTTAGCCTTTGCTGCCTCGGTAGCGCAAGTGAAAGTGCTAATGGCACTTAAGCTATTTTGGTGTGATGACAATGTGGTTAGTTGAACTAATATCAGTTGCTAAAGTTTATCTCAGGTTATTGGTTCTAAGTGCCCGCGATGGAGATGTGCGATCCCCCCCCCCATTTCAAAAAGGGCAAAGGCGTGGTCTTTCGACGCTTCGGAGGTTTAGTTTTGGTTTGCTTCGAGTCGTAGGAAAGACCGCACTATTAAGAGGGGTTTGTGTGGATAAATGTCGTGTGGGAATGCCTTTGCCGAGCCTTACTCTCTTACCCTTCCCACTCCTACCACCTAAAAAGAACCTAGTGTGTGTGTGTTGTGGTACTCAGAAAGTTGCAACAGTAAGTTACTGGGTACCCCGTGCAAACGGGGGTCTTGACCCCGGTGCGCACGGGGTCCTATGTAAACTCTCTGGGTACCCCGTGCGCACGGGGTCTTTTGACCCCCGTGCGCACGGGGTGGTGTGTTTGTCTCTGTGTACCCCATGCGCACGGGGCTGACTTAGCCCGTGCGCACGGGATCCAACGGGCAGAAATCCCCACCAGCCCATGAACACTATTTATAGGCCCTTCTTCTACCTCCAACCCTTAACCCTAATGTCATGTTGAGCTCCACCATTGCTACACCCCATTTTGCTCAATACTCTCAATCCCTCCACCCAAACTTGTTGAAACTTTGGGGATTGGGAGAGCAAGACCCGATCTACAACTTGACCAAACCAAATCGCGTTCCCCGCAACATTTCTTCCCCATTGACTTGTTACTCTTGGAGCTTGGGATCCTAGGCGGTTAGAGGTTCCTCCGGAAGCTTCCTTGCTTGTGGTGTGCTCCGGAGAAGTTTGTAAAGGTGTGGTGGTCGCCTTTAAGACCAACCCCGAGTGTTTTGAGGCTCATCCGTTGGGGGTGACTCGAAGGAGAATACGGTGAGCCTTTGGTGGCATTCCGCAAGCTTTGGCTCCGGCACCGCTCCAAACAGAGATTAGCTCTTCCCCAAGGAAGAGTGAACTTCGGGTTAAAATCCGTGTCCTCGTCTCACTTGTGGTTAATCCTTTCCCGCACCTTTCTTTGTTGTTGTATGCTTGTTGGCTTGCTAAGTAGTTTGTTGCCTAGCATTTCTCTCTTGGAGCTTGCTTGTCATATAGGTTGCATTCACCTAGTTGCATATCTAGTGAACTCTTTTATCCGCTAAGCCTTAAAATCTACAAGTAAGATTAAAATTTGTAGTCTCCTATTCACCCCCCGCCCCCCTCTAGTCGGCCGTATCGATCCTTTCAATTAGTATCAGAGCCTCGTGCTCTAATATAAGGTTTTACAACCTTAGAGGATATGGTCAATCTAGCTAGGAATGAGGGAGGTGGCCTACCCGTTGCGACGGTTGGTCAAAACCAACCCCCCGCCGCGACCGGGACACTTGGTGCTCCTGTTGTTGCTCCCGCCGCTCCTACTAACCCGAATGTCCCCTTGACCGCGGCCGATCTTCTTTCAATGTTTGCGGACCTCAAAGTCTCTATGTTGAAAGAGGTTCGGGCCTCGGTCAAGGAGGAAATTGATGCTCGCTTAAAGCCATCAACGTCCGCATCAAACTCGTTTAATCCAAATGAGGTTCATGATGCGGATGACTCGAGGGAACCTCTTGCTTCTCTGGCTCGTACTCAAGTTCCCCAGTACAATGCCGTGGAACCCTTTTACTCTCCTCAACCCTTGCAACATCCCCGCATTAATCCTGTTGGGCCTCCGCCCCCTTTGAAAGATAATGCATTTGCTAAGTCGAAGCTAGATATGGAGTCTCACATGCGCAGTGCTTCAACTCAATTGTTGTGGATTGTGGTCAATGGATTTAACCCCAAGGACCCAATGAATCTCACTCCAAGGGAAGCAGTTGACGATCAACGCAATGTTACCGCGCACAACATGCTTCACAACGCTGTGACTGAAGACTATAGTGATTCCATTGCTCTTCTCAAAACCGCAAAGGAAATTTGGGATTGCCTTGAGGAGGCTCTTGAAGGAGATGAAGCAATTTGAAGATCTCGGTTGGCCTTGCTCAAACAAGAAGTCAATCTCTTTGTGAGGAATGAGGGTGAGTCCGCAGAAGAGGTTTACCGAAGGTTGAAGTCCCTTGTGCTCAACTTGAGAACCTTTGGGTGCACTTGGGCAAATGATGAATTCATCAAGGACAAGTTCATAGATGATATGGTTCTCACAGAACATACCATGGTCATGATGGTTCATCAACGTCCGGACTATCACAAGTTGACTTCGGCTCAAGTTGTTTCCACCTTCTCTACCCATGTTCTTTTGGAAACCAAGTCCAAGAAAACATTTGCAATAGCTCAAGCAACCAAGAACTCTAATCTTGCCTTGAAGGCCAAGAAAGTGATGAGCCAATCCTCAAGGGAGGAAGAAGTGAGTGAAGAGATATGTGAGGAGGATAATGATACCTCGTGCCCGGCAAATGATTTTGCAGAAGACTTGGCTCTCTTAGTCAAGAAGTACTCCGGGACCATGGCAAACAAAGGAAGAAATCTTCAAGGAAGATCGTTTGGACGAAGGAAATGCTACAATTGTGATAGCCCAAGACACTTTGTTCATGATTGTCCATATGAGAGACGTGAAGACAAGTCCGAGAAGCTTGTGCTTAAGAAGAAGAAGTTCACCAAGTTTGAAAAGAGGAAGGATGATAAGGCTCTTGTTCATGAAGAATACATGTCTGGAGATGAAGATGATGGTGATGATGATCAAGTGGGCACGGTCGCCTTTGCCATGCATGCCACTACCTCCTCCTCCACCACCGGCCTCTTCGACTCTCCAAACGAGGACAAGCCATTCACTCATCGGTGCCTCATGGCCAAAGAGGTAAAAACAAAGTCCAAACCCAAGAAACCTGACACCTACACTCCCGATGTCTCATGTGAGATAGTGGAGGATGAGTGTGAGGAGGGTGTGGATAATGATGAGGAATCCTTAATGGCTTTCATGAAAACTCTTCATGGTGAAGCTCGTGCTCGTTTTGGCGATCTCCTTAAGTCACTTGCCGAACGCGATGACTTTATTGAGAACGTTGAGAACCTCCTTATAGAGGAAAAAGAGAGAGTTGATCTCCTCGAGCACGAACTTAATGAAGAGAGTGTCATGAGAGCACCACTTGAGGAAGCCTTATCTGCTCATCAAATTGACTTTGTTAAAACCAATGATGCTTTGCAACTTGCTCTTGAGAATAAAGATGCTCTTAATGTTAGAGTTGAAAAGCTTCTAGTTGACCATACAAGACTTGTTGAGGAGCATGAGTTCCTTGTGATTAGTTCCAAGGTTGTCAAAGGTGACCTCATTGCCCTCACCGAGTCTTATGCTCAACTAAAAGCTACAACCATTAAGGCTCTCACTTCCCTACCTCATATAGATTTAAATGGTAATGCTTGTACGGCTAACTTTGCTCATGATTACACCTCCCTTCAAGAGGAAAATAAGAAGTTGAAAGCTCAAATTGAGAAAGGGCTTGTATCATGCATCCAAGGGGAGCAAAACCTAAACGATCTCTTGAGCAACCAAAAGGAGTGTGTTGCCAAGGAGGGAGTTGGGTTTAATCCCGCATCTAAGAGTGGTAAGAAAAAGAAGAAGAACAACAACAACAAGATCGGTCCGACTCCTTCCCCTCCCCAAAAGGTAGTGTTTGTGCAAGAAAGGCACCAGGAGAAGGAGAAGGAAATGAAGGGTGTTGGGAATGGAAAGGTCATTAGGGACAAGGCCATTCCCAAGAATTTTGCCGGCAAGAACAATCCATCATATGTTCTCATGAGAGGAGGTGATGGCTATACCTTTGCAAAATTTGTTGGAACTAACTATGATGATTATGCTTGGACTATTTGGGTTCCCAAGACCCTCGTTGCTAACTCACCAAGACCCATTGCAAAATGGGTACCTATAACCAAAGCTTGATTATTGTAGGACTATGTATCCTGTGGAACTCAATGGGTGATCGACAGTGGATGCACCAATCATATGACCGAAGAAAGGGAGATGCTTGTGGAGTTCGTTGATTCACTCAAGGCCTCTTCGAACATCTCCTTCGATGACAATATCGAGGGCAAGGTATTGGGTTTGGGCAAGGTGGTAATCTCTAATGATTCATCTCTTTCAAATGTCATGCTTGTCCAATCCCTTCACTACAACTTACTTTCTACTATTCAATTGGCTCGTGCCGGTTATGATTCACATTTTGGTGAATTCCATGTGACCGTCTTTAAGAGAAGCAATCTCAAAGTGGTCTTCGTTGGGCATGTTGAAGACAACCTTTACGTGGTTGATTTCTCGAAAGAGAAAACTCATCTTGCAACATGCCTAATGGCCAAGGCCGACGTGGGGTGGCTATGGCACCGTAGGCTAGCCCACGTGGGCATGAGAAATTTACAAGCTCTCTTAAAGGGGGAGCACATTCTTGGACTAACCAATGTGTCTTTTGCCAAAGATCGTCCTTGTAGTGCTTGCATTGCCGGGAAGCTTCATGAAAAAGCTCATAAAGTAAAGACTATCATCACCACCTTGAGGCCCCTCGAGCTCATCCATTTGGATCTATTTGGGCCTCCAACATATGATAGTTTGGGAGGAAGGAGATATTGCCTTCTCATTGTTGATGACTTCACAAGATATACTTGGGTGTTCTTTCTCAAGACTAAAGATGAAACTCAAGAAACCTTCATCAACTTTGCCAAAGAAGCTCAACGGCAACATAACTGTGAGATCAAGGCAATCCGAAGTGACAATGGCACCGAGTTCAAAAACTATAAATGGATGAATTCTTGAGTGAAGAGGGGATAAAGCACCAATATGCCGCACCATATACTCCCCAACAAAATGGTGATGCGGAGAGGAAGAATCGGACTCTTATTGAGATGGCTAGGACCATGCTTGATGAGTACAAATCACCATACAAGCTTTGGGCAGAAGCCATCAACACCGCGTGCCATGCTTCAAACCGGCTTTATCTTCGCAAGCTCAAGAACAAGACCCCTTATGAGCTCCTAATCGGGAGAAATCCCAACGTCAAATACTTCCGGGTATTCGGTTGTAAGTGTTTCATTTTAAACAAAAAATCCCGGTTAGCTAAATTTGAGTCTAGAACTTATGAGGGCATATTTGTTGGATATGCATAAAACTCTCATGCTTACCGAGTTCTCAATAAATCCACCGGATGCATTGAGGAAACGGTAAATGCGGAGTTTGATGAAGATAACGGCTCCTGTATGGAGCAAATTGTTCCTAGTATTGTAGGTGATGAGGCTCCTTTACAAGCTATAAGGACAATGGGGATAGGCCACATTCTTCCACAAGAAACACCCCATGTCCAAGTAGAAGAAGGAGTAAGAGCCCCTCTTGAGGATTTTCCACAAGGGAAGTCATCACCGACACCACTTGTACAAGATGCTTCGGGAAATAATGAACCTATCCAAGAAAAATATCAAGACACTCATATTCCTGAGCAAGATCAAGAGCAAACTCTTCCGAATAATGAAGAACCAATCGTTGAGGCTCAAGATCAAGCTCAAAGTCCTGATCAAGATCAAGATCAACCCCAACCACAAGTGTCTTCATCGTCATCACTTCCTACTGAGCAAGAACCTGTGGTTGCAAAGAAAAGAGTGTCTCAAAGGCTAAAGCAATCTCAAGGGCAAGCTTCTTCATCAAGTCCAAAACCAAGTGAAGAAGAGCTTGACCGCAAAGAGCAAAAAGTGGCCGCCAAGCTGAAACATCTTCAACACCTCACCGAGAACATCTACGGAAGCATAAAAAAGGGGGTAACTACTCGTAGACGTTTGGCAAACTTTTGTGAACATCACTCGTTTGTCTCTTGTGTTGAACCCCTTAAGGTGGAAGATGCACTTGACGATCCGGATTGGATAGATGCCATTCATGAAGAACTCAACAACTTCACAAGCAACAAAGTGTGGACCCTTGTAGAAAGACCCAAGGAATTTCATAATGTCATTGGAACAAAGTGGATTTTCAAGAACAAACAAGATGAATATGGACAAGTAATAAGGAACAAGGCAAGGTTAGTGGCACAAGGTTTCACCCAAGTTGAAGGTTTGGACTTTGGTGAAACTTTTGCCCACGTTGCCCGTCTCGAATCCATTCGCATCTTGCTTGCTTATGCCTCTCATCATGATTTAAAATTATATCAAATGGATGTTAAGAGCGCATTTCTTAATGGCCCTCTTAAGGAGTTGGTGTATGTCAAGCAACCTCCCAGTTTTGAAGACCCCGGTCATCCCTATCACGTTTATGAACTCCATAAGGCACTCTATGGACTCAAACAAGCACCTCATGCTTGGTATGATCACCTTACGGTGTTCCTAAGCGAGAAGGGGTTCCAGATTGGGGTAATAGATTCCACTCTCTTTACGAAGAGGGTAAAAGGAGAGTTGTTTGTCTGCCAAATATATGTTGATAATATTATCTTTGGGTCAACTAACCATGCTATTAACATTGAGTTTGAGAATCTTATGACTAAGGAATTTGCGATGAGCATGATGGGAGAGTTGAAGTTCTTTCTCGGTTTTCAAGTGAAGCAATTGAGAGGCGGAACCTTCATCAATCAATCTCGTTATATCCAAGACATGCTCAAGAGATTCAAAATGCAAGATGTCAAGCCAATGAAGACACCCATGGCCACAAATGGTCAACTTCATCTTGATCCAAATGGTAAAGAAGTGGATCAAAAGGTATATCGCTCTATGATCGGTTCCTTGCTTTACCTTTGTGCATCTAGGCCAGATATTATGTTGAGTGTGTGTATGTGTGCAAGATTTCAATCCGCTCCTAAGGATAGCCACCATTCGGCAGTGAAAAGGATCCTTCGATATTTGGTTCATACCCCAAACTTGGGCCTTTGGTATCCCAAGGGATCATCATTTGAGTTAATGGGTTACTCGGATTCGGATTGGGCCAGAGACAAGGTTGATCGCAAGTCCACATCCGGTTCATGTCAATTCCTAGGGAGATCGTTGGTAAGTTGGTCTTCAAAGAAGCAAAATTGTATATCTCTCTCCACAGCCGAAGCCGAGTATATTGCTGCCGGAAGTTGTTGTGCCCAATTATTATGGATGAGGCAAACTTTGATGGATTACGGTGTCAAATGTGACAAAGTGCCTCTTTGGTGTGACAATGAAAGTGCCATCAAGATCGCCGAGAATCCGGTTCAACATATCAAGACCAAGCATATTGAGATTCGTCATCATTTTATTAGAGATCATGTGGCCAAGGGAAACATTGAGTTACTCCATGTCAACACCGAGAATCAACTAGCAGACATCTTCACCAAGCCCCTTGACGAAGCAAGGTTCCGCGAGTTAAGGCATGAGCTAAATATCGTGGATATTAGTAACTTCGGATGAAACTCTTGATCACACACACATACTCATGTACTATCTTGCTTAGATGTAGGCACATGTCTAGGGGGAGCTAGCTCAACTCATGAGCTATCTTATCCTAGAAGTGCATAAAACAAACACAATCTTTCACATAAGCCACTTTAGGTGGTACTTGTGCTTCAAATATGAGTATTGGTCTTGGGCCCAAGGTTCATATCTTCGCAGTGCCATACCAAGTAAACTCAAACATGGTGGCCTCGGCCACCGCCCTCGCTTGAGGGTTGTGTCCTTGTTTGTTTCGCTTGTGTGGTGTGTTGTTTCTTTTCTTTTTTGGTTGGTTCTCCTCGCTTCTCTTTTGGTACAAGTGCTCCACATACACCCTTTCCATAGTGATAGGACTTTCCTCGCGACGTATTCAGAAATGTAGACCGAGTGCTTTGTGAAGTAGGGGTAAGAGTATACACTTAGCCCTGTATTTAAAAATCCACTCATGTCAAAGTTCCTGAATACCCCGTGCGCACGGGGCTGTACCGTGCACACGAGGCCCCCGTGCCCACAGGCTCTGTACCATGCGCACGGGACCCCCGTGCGCACGGGGCTCACTTAGCCCATGCGCACGGGGTCTGCGGTTTCTGGTCCTGAAGAGGTGGGCCGTGGGGGGCTCGGGTTCATTTCCACCCATTCGCCCCCTCCACTCCCCGGGAAGCCTCCAGCGCCGCCGTCGTCGCCTCCACTCGCCGGAGCTCCCCCGAGCTTCGTCGGGGTTCCTCCTCCGTGGATCTGCATCCAGATGGGGTCCTCCTCCGGTTGGTCTTGTCCCCTTGTTCTATCTCCTTGAGTTCCTTTATTTTGTTCTAGCTTTAGGGTTTCTTTGCTCCCTAGATTCGTTTGGCCTCTACTAGCGTGTAGATAAGTCTAGTGCTTAGATCCGTTGGTCCCTCTGCTACACCCACTCCCGGAGTTCATTCTGGTAGTGGCTGTCGCTGGGAGACCCCCGTGTCCACGGGGTGTTTGACCCCCGTGTGCATGCGGCCCCGTGCCCACGGTCCTGTACCGTGCGCACGGGCCCCTGTGCCCATGGGGTCTAAACCCCCGTGCACACAGGCTATCCAGGAACTTTTGCCTAGATTTTTGTCTATCTCCTTGCCATTCATCTTGCACTTGTACTCATTTGTGTCTCGTGCTTTGTGTTATTGGGTGTTTGCGTGTGTTTCAGACTCCGCTGACAAGAGGTCTGAGCTTCGTCGCAAGCATGCAAAAGGAGGATCAAAGGACTTCACCATTGCTCGTCGTCAGCCGTCTGAAGACATGGGTCTGGGGTCTGGGTCTGGTCAGGGCCGTGCCCACTGTGTAGCCTCAAAGCGGCCCGTTGTTGAGGCTTCCGATGATTCTGAGGAAGAATATGACTCACAAGATGATGCGATAGAAGAAGAAGATGATCGTAGTGAGGAAGATGAAGAAGAGGAAGAGGAGTCTAGTCCGGAGCAAGCCATTCCGGGCAGGCATGACCTCCGGAATATGCCTCTTGTCAAGTGGACCAAGCCAGAGATCTGGGCTAAGAGATAGAGCCATCTGTATGTTAAGGCCACGAGTATGGGAATGGATCCCCGTTTCAAGAATGGGTTTCAGCAAAGGATCTATCATGAGCTTCTTATGACCAAGTCAAAGAAGTTTGCTCCTCACAAGCAAGTCAACACTGACAGTTTGCGCGACAATGACCATCTGTATCCCGGTGTGTACTCCGCTCTTGGACGACTGGGTCTGATTCCATGAGATGTTCACCGATGATGACTAGTCCGTCTCACGTGATGATCGGACACGACCTAGTTGATTCGGATCATGTATCACTTAGATGACTAGAGGGATGTCTATCTGAGTGGGAGTTCATAAGATGAACTTAATTATCCTGAACATAGTCAAAAGGTCTTCGCAAATTATGTCGTAGCTCGCGCTTCAGTTCTACTGTTTAGATATGTTCCTAGAGAAAAATTAGTTGAAAGTTGTTAGTAGCAATTATGCAGACAGTAGAAGGCTTATGTCCTTAATGCACCGCTCAGTGTGCTGAACCTGGAACGTTGTCTGTGGATGTTGCGAACATCTGACATACACGTTTTGATGACTACATGATAGTTCAGTGCGTAATGCTAAATGGTTTAGAATTGAGGCACCAAAGACGTTTTTGAAACATCGCAGAACATATGAGATGTTCCAAGGACTGAAATTGGGATTTCAGGCTCGTGCCCACGTCAAGAGGTATAAGACCTCCGACGATTTTCTTAGCCTGCATAATAAGGGAGAAAAGCTCAATCTTGAGCTTGTGCTTAGATTGTCTGAGTAGAACAATCGCTTGAATCGAGTGGGAGTTGATCTTCCAGATGAAATAGTGATGGTTCTCCAAAGTCACTGCCACCAAGCTACTAGAGCTTCGTGATGAACTATAACATATCAGGGATAGATATGATCCTTGAGCTATTCGCGACACCGCAAAAGTAGAAATCAAAAGGGAGCATCAATCGTTGATGGTTAGTAAAACCCCTAGTTTCAAGAAGGGCAAGGGCAAGAAAGGGATACTTCATGGAACAACAAATCAGTTGTTGTTCTAGTGAAGAAACCCAAAGTTGAACCCAAGCCCGAGACTAAGTGCTTCTGTAATAAGGGGAACAGTCACTGAAGCAGAACCACCCTAGATACTTGGTAGATGAGAAGGCTGGCAAGGTCGACAGAAGTATATTGGATATGCATTATAATGTGTACTTTACTAGTACTCCTAGTAGCACCAGGGTATTAGATACTGGTTCGGTTGCTAAGTGTTAGTAACTCGAAACAAAAGGCTACGAAATAAACGGAGACTAGCTAAAAGGTGAGATGACGATATGTGTTGGAAGTATTTCTAAGGTTGATCAAATATCATACGCTCCCTCTACCATCGAGATTGGTATTAAAACCTAAATAATTGTTATTTGGTGTTTGCGTTGAGCATAGACATGATTGGATTATGTCTATCGCGATACGGTTATTCATTTAAGGAGAATAATGGTTACTCTGTTTATTTGAATAATACCTTCAATGGTCTTGCACCTAAAATGAATGGTTTATTGAATCTCGATCATAGTGATACACATTTTCATGCCAAAGGTATAAGATAGTAATGATAGTACCACACAAATGTGGCACTGCAATTTGAGTCATATCGGTATAAAACGCATGAAGAAGATCCATGTTGATGGATCTTTGGGCTCACTCATTTTGAAAAGTTTGAGACATGCGAACCATGTCTATTGGTGTATATGCATGAAGAAAC
Source organism: Triticum dicoccoides (assembly GCF_002162155.2). Taxonomy (NCBI): domain Eukaryota; kingdom Viridiplantae; phylum Streptophyta; class Magnoliopsida; order Poales; family Poaceae; genus Triticum; species Triticum dicoccoides. Next base: position 629,938,844 of record NC_041390.1, on the reverse strand, counting down.
TCCATGCAAATGGACCGTTTGGACTCACTTGATTTTGAATCACTTGAGACATGCAAATCATACCACATGGGCAAGATGACTGAAAGCCTCGTTTTCAGTAAAATGGAACTAGAAAGCAACTTGTTGGAAGTAATACATTTTGATGTGTGCAGTCCAATGAGTGCTGAGGTGTGTAGTGGATATCGTTATGTTCTTACTTCACAGATGATTTGAGTAGATGTTGAGTATATTTACTTGATGAATCACGAGTCTGAATTATTGAAAGGTTCAAGTAATTTCAGGGTGAAGGTGAGAGATCATCGCGACAAGAGGATAAAATATCTATGATATGATCATAGAGATGAATGTCTGAATTACGAGTTTGGCACAGAATTAAGACATTGTGGAAATTTTTTCACAACTAATACAGCCTGGAACACCATAGTGTGATGGTGTGTCCGAACATCATAACTGCACCCTATTGGATATGATGCATACCATGATGTCTCTTATCGAATTACCATGATAGTTTATGGGTTAGGCATTAGAGACAACCACATTCACTTTAAAAGGGGCACCACGTAATTCCGATGAGATGACACCGTATGAACTATGGTTTAGAGAAACCTAAGCTGTCATTTCTTAAAAGTTTGGGGCTGCGACGCTTATGTGAAAAAGTTTCAGGCTGATAAGCTCGAACCCAAAGCGAATAAATGCATCTTCATAGGACACCCAAAATAGTTGGGTATACCTCCTGTCTCAGATCCGAAAGCAATGAGGGATTGTTTCTAGAATCGGGTCCTTTCTCGAGGAAAAGTTTCTCTCGAAAGAATTGAGTGGGAGGATGGTGGAGACTTGATGAGGTTGTTGAACCGTCTCTTCAACTAGTGTGTGGCAGGGCACAAGGAGTTGTTCCTGTGGCACCTACACCAATTGAAGTGGAAGCTTATGATAGTGATCATGAAACTTCAGATCAAGTCACTACCAAACCTCGTAGGATGACAAGGATGCGTACTACTTCAGAGTGGTACGTAATCCTATCTTGGAAGTCATGTTGCTAGACAACAATGAACCTACGAGCTATGGAGAAGCGATGGTGGGCCTGGATTCCAAAATGGCTCGAGGCCATATAATCCGAGAGAGGATCCATATATGAACAAAGTGTAGACTTTGGAAGAACTACTTGATGGTCATAAGGCTGTTATGTAAATATGGATCTTTAAAAGGAAGACGGACAATGATGGTATGTATCACCATTAAGAAAGCTCAACTTGTCGTTAAGATGTTTTCCGACAAGTTCAAGGAGTTGACTACGATGAGATTTTCTCACTCGTAGCGATGCTAAGAGTCTGTTGGAATTATATTAGCGATTACTGCATTATTTATGAAATCTTGCAGATAGGATGTCAAAGCATTGTTTCCTCGACGATTTTCTTGAGGAAAGGTTGTATGTGATACAACCGGAAGGTTTTGTCAATCCTGAAAGATGCTAACAAGTATGCAAAGCTCCAGCAATCCTTCTAAGGACTGGAGTAAGCATCTCGGAGTTGGAATGTATGCTTTGATGAGATGATCAAAGATTTTGGTGTATACAAAGTTTATGAGAAACTTGTATTTCCAAAGAAGTGAGTGGGAGCACTATAGAATTTCTGATGAATATATGTTGTTGACATATTGTTGATCAGAAATGACGTAGAATTTCTGGTAAGCATATAGAGTTATTTGAAAAGTGTTTTTCAATGGAAAACCTGGATTAGGCTACTTGAGTATTGAGCATTAAGATCTATAAGGATAGATCAAAACGCTTAATAGTACTTTCAAATGAATACATACCGTGACAAGATTTTGAAGGAGTTCAAAATGGATCGGCAAAGAAGGAGTTCTTGGCTGTGTTATAAGGTGTGAACATTGAGTAAGACTCGAAACCTGACCGCGGAAGAATAGAGAGAAAGGACGAAGGTCGTCCCCTATGCTTTAGACGTAGGCTCTACAGTATGCTATGCTGTGTACCGCACCTGAAGTGTGCCTTGCCATGACTCAGTCAAGGGGTACAAGAGTGATCCAAGAATGGATCACAGGACAGCGGTCAAAGTTATCCTTAGTAACTAGTGGACTAAGGAATTTTCTCGATTATGGAGGTGGTAAAAGAGTTCGTCGTAAAGGGTTACACCGATGCAAACTTTGACACTAATCCAGATTATTCTGAGTAGTAAACTGGATTCGTATAGTAGAACAGTTATTTGGAATAGCTCCAAATAGAACGTGGTAGCTGCATCTGGGAGATGACATAGAGATTTGTAAAGCACAGACGGATCTGAAAGATTCAGACCCGTTGACTATAACATCTCTCACAAGCATAACATGATCAAACCCAGAACTCATCGAATGTTAATCACATGGTAATGTGAACTAGATTATTGACTCTAGTAAACTCTTTGGGTGTTAGTCACATGGGGATGTGACCTTGAGTGTTAATCACATAGCGATGTGAACTGGATTATTGACTCTAGTGCAAGTGGGAGACTATTGGAAATATGCCCTAGAGGAAATAATAAATTAGTTATTATTATATTTCCTTGTTCATGATAATCGTTTATTATCCATGCTAGAATTGTATTGATAGGAAACTCAGATACATGTGTGGATACATAGACAACACCATGTCCCTAGTAAGCCTCTAGTTGACTAGCTCGTTGATCAATAGATGGTTACGGTTTCCTGACCATGGACATTGGATGTCATTGATATCGGGATCACATCATTAGAAGAATAATGTGATGGACAAGACCCAATTCTAAGCATAGCACAAGATCGTGTAGTTCGCATGCTAAAGCTTTTCTAATGTCAAGTATCATTTCCTTAGACCATGAGATTGTGCAACTCCCGGATACCGTAGGAATACTTTGGGTGTGCCAAACGTCACAACGTAACTGGGTGGCTATAAAGGTGCACTACGGGTATCTCCGAAAGTGTCTGTTGGGTTGGCACGAATCGAGACTAGGATTTGTCACTCCGTGTGACAGAGAGGTATCTCTGGGCCCACTCGGTAGGACATCATCATAATGTGCACAATGTGATCAAGGAGTTGATCACGGGATGATGTGTTACGGAACGAGTAAAGAGACTTGCTGGTAACGAGATTGAACAAGGTATCGGGATACCGACGATCGAATCTCGGGCAAGTATCGTACCGCTAGACAAAGGGAATTGTATACGGGATTGATTAAGTCCTTGACATCGTGGTTCATCCGATGAGATCATCGTGGAACATGTGGGAGCCAACATGGGTATCCAGATCCCGCTGTTGGTTATTGACCGGAGAGTTATCTCGGTCATGTCTGCATGGTTCCCGAACCCGTAGGGTCTACACACTTAAGGTTCGATGACGCTAGGGTTATAGGGGAATAGATATACGTGGTTACCGAATGTTGTTCAGAGTCCCGGATGAGATCCCGGACGTCACGAGGAGTTCCGGAATGGTCCGGAGGTAAACATTTATATATGGGAAGTCCTGTTTTGGTCACCGGAAAAGTTTTGGGTTTTATCGGTAACGTACCGGGACCACCGGGAGGGTCCCGGGGGTCCACCAAGTGGGGCCACAAGCCCCAGAGGGCTGCATGGGCTAAGTGTGGGAGGGGACCAGCCCCAAGTGGGCTGGTGCGCCCCCCCACAAGGGCCCAAGGCACCTAAGGGGAGGAGGGGGGCAAACCCTAAGGGCAGATGGGCCTTAGGGCCCATGCCTGGTGCGCCTCCCTCTCCCCCTCCACTTGGCCGCCACCCTAGATGGGATTGGGGCTGGCCGCCGCCCCTAGGGTGGAACCCTAGGTGGGGCGCACCCCTCCCTCTCCCCTATATATACTTGAGGGCTTGGGGCTGCCAACAGATGAGTTTTTGACCTCTCCCTGGCGCAGCCCTACCTCTCTTTCTCCTCATATCTCGCGGTGCTTGGCGAAGCCCTGCTGGATCACCAAGCTCCTCCACCACCACCACGCCGTTGTGCTGCTGCTGGATGGAGTCTTCCTCAACCTCTCCCTCTCTCCTTGCTGGATCAAGGCATGGGAGATGTCACCGGGCTGTACGTGTGTTGAACGCGGAGGTGCCGTCCGTTCGGCACTAGGATCTCCGGTGATTTGGATCACGACGAGTACGACTCCTTCAACCCCGTTCTCTTGAACGCTTCCGCTTAGCAATCTACAAGGGTATGTAGATGCACTCTCCTTCCCCTCGTTGCTGGTCTCTCCATAGATAGATCTTGGTGACACGTAGGAAAATTTTGAATTTCTGCTACGTTCCCCTACACTAGAAAGCTTCTGCTTGGCACCCCTTTTGTTACTAATAGTTTTCATCACACTGAATTTTTTCAGGTCATATCAGATTGCATGTATGGTACCAATTCCATGTTTCATGGATTTATTGATATTTTTGGGTTTTCTCATGTCCGATAAGCAGCACAATGTTCCAAGGGCTACCATGGACACAATGTTGAGGGTTCGGGTTTTTGGAAGAAATTTAGAGGAATTGATTCCTATAGGAAATAGACCCATACAATGAAAATCAAGTAGAAAGATTGTTTATTCATACTTTTAAATCATTGAGTTGAATTGAAAAGTTGGTCATACAAGAAAAGAAAGATGGTTTGCAGCAGATGCCACTAATCACATTCTAAAGGAACATATTATTCCATCTACATCAAATAGAGCTGCGCATTCCATGCAAGGAGTTTATTCCCCGAGATTGCATCACACAATCACAATCAAGATTCATTAGACGTCATGGAGCCATAACCAAAATGGTTGTGTCCGATCAAACTATAGGGGCCAACAACAACATTGCCCAATGTGGTTACAATAGAAGGAATGAAGACCCTTGTCTATTAAATTGCATTCCTCCATGCAACTAGGCTCAGAGCATCCTAGTGGAGAATTTATGCAATACGGCTCTCCACCTGTAGATGCAATAACATTGTACTCATCATTAGCAATTCAACAAGACAAGATTATTCTAGATTAGCACTTTCAAACATTTCTTAGCTCGTGCATGGCAGGAGGACATGGTACAAGCAAACATCACCACAAGGACAAGGAAAGCAATGGACCTAGCCCTCCTTGTGTTGCCTCGATTTACGGGTGCCATGAGGAGAAGAGGCGGGTGACTTGTGTAGGTTCGTGCTCCTTGTGTTCTTATAGTGTGTTTCTTTCCTGCCAAAGCTCCCTCTGTTTGTTGGCTTTATATAGAGGCACAATCATATCTTAAACAAAAATTTCTCATATGGTTTATTAAATTTGTTATTTAGTAAATTAATGTTGATATATGTTGCATGCGTACTATCTTTATACTATTTGTATTGTATTTTATATCATGATATCTTGTTACGCCAAAAGCAATGGGACACAAATCATCATATTTTGTATTTATTGAGGAACTATTAATCTTAGTCAGTATGTAATGGTTATTTCTTCATCAAAGGACAATCATATCTTTGATAGATGTTGCTCGTATCATTTCTTGCATTTATTATCTACTAACTAATGTTGATAAGTTTTGCATTTTTATTCTCTTTACACTACATATATAATACTGGTATTGATATCATGATATCTCGTTACTTTAAAATTAATGCCACGCATTATATTGTATATTTTATTAAGGGACTATTTCTCAGTCAGTCTTAAATAGTTATTTCTCAATCGTGGAAAAATAATATTTGCATAGATGTTTCTCATATGGCTTCTTTCATGAACCATCCATTTAATCGATGTTGGTATATCTTGCATTTGTTTTCCCTTTACACTATGTATTCTTGTATTATTATGATGATATATTTTTACGTCAAAACCAATCCCGGACATATCTTTATCTTTTTCATGAGGACTAATTCTCACTCAATGTGGAATATTTATTTCTCAGTTTAGGAACAACCATGTCTAGGATATATATTACTAAATTATATTGGTTATTTTACTTATGTATCTAATAAATTACTGTTGGCATGGTATCTTCATCAATACTTTCATTCTCTCTGTCCATCTCTTCCGGTGACTCACGTATTTATTGCTTCAAATCATGACTAAAGATCGCAATTAAAGACTAATATATAATATTGATGCTGGCTAACAGCTTCCTTCAAAGGTGAGACTAGTGTCCAGACCGCCTTCTACATCGATGGACTCTAGTCCATGAAAATTACATGAGTAACTCTGAGGCTTTCTAGGTAGAGGGGGTCTTTGTTGGGAAACATACTAGAAAAAAAATTGCACCTACGATCACCCAAGATCAATATGAAGTTGTATAACGGGTTGCGATCAGGATGCTTACCGTCACCGAGTTGCAGCAGAAGAAGAACGTGCTGATGTAGATCGTATTTGGAGTCCCTTGAACCGTCGATGAATGATCCCTCGTACCACCCAAAAATAGTCCCTCAAACCGAAAACCGAAAGCATGTCCTCTCTACTTGATTGCAAGCGTGCAACCTTCACGATCCGGCAGCGCTTCGCCGTCCAGAGGTAATCGCCGCTAGAAAATTAGAGGGAGGAGATTAGAACCACATAAGGCTTATAATTATGAGAACAAGAGGATTATCCTAGCTGTAATTAGTCAACTATGACCAACTAGAACTAGAACTGCTAAAGGAGGCTCCAAAGCATGTCACTTCAATAGAGCAAAAAACCCTAGTATATATAGGTTGGAGGAGGAGGAGAGGGCAGCCAACAAGGGGGCAAAGTCCCTCCATGGGGCGCCGGCCATGGCGGAGGAGTAGGACTCCTCCCCAAGTCCAATTCGGCCCCCCTATATGGCAAGGGGGGGCGCCACTTCCTTATGGGCCCTTGTGGCCCATAATTCCTTCCACCTCTTGGCCTTTTAAGGCCGGTTGATGTTAAATTAAATATAAAATAGTTCAAAAAAATTAGACCATTATATATATATATATATAATTTAACATCCCAAGAAACACTATCCACATATATATATATATATATATATATATATATATATATATTGTGGGCAATATCCGATATTACCCGATATTCATCGAAACCCTTCCGGTGACTCCAAAACGCTTCCGGATCCTCTTAGAACTATTCTGAATATTAATGAAACAATCCCACATATATATTCTCATCACTAAGCCATCCTACTAGCACTTATCATATGTGATTTCTTTAAGCTTGTGACCCCGTAGGTTCGTAACTCATAGACATGAACGAATCGTTTGTTCAATGACCAACATCAGAAACGTGGACGTCCATATTGATCCCTAGGAGCACGCAAATGATATTCGAGTGAACCTTTGGTTATCATGTGATGTTCCCTTTTCTTTGTGATACTTTACAAAACCCGAGATGCATCGGTATCCTTCTGAGTCATCACTATGCTCATTATATCGAAATCCTTGTTACCGGTTTTGTTCTTCTTTCTCATTACTGTGTTTCAGCATCCTTGTGACGAAGTAACCTGTGTCTGGCCATATGATGATTGATGCCATCACACCGAGAGGGGCCTAAGAATATCTCTCCATCGTCGAAGGAGAAAATCCTACTCTTGAGCTCTCCGGCCACTTGTCAAACTTTCCGATGAACCCGTAAGTTTTCATTATGATTTCCGTGTTATAGGTGACGTTTGAGAAACACCAAAGCCCACCGTATGGTAAGAAGTGACCAAAATACTCTCATGGTCTAAGGACAAAATTCACACGTTAACACTCTATGTTATTACAATTGATTATAGACGATATTAACTCAATTTGTAACATACAAGATTTGGTCAATTCAATATGACCGTTCTTCTAACGTCATAATCTCAATGTTGTTTTAGGGCTATTGTTACACTTATGTTATCCTAAGATCCAAAAAACGTGATCACCAACAACACTTGAGCTAATCCTGAATATGAGTTTTCCACTAAGTCATAAAATCCAGGATCATACCAGATATAGCATGAAATATAAACTCCATAATTATGACTATGGAAATTTAATAGTACAATATTATTGTCTCTATGGCATATTTCCAACAGTCTTATAGGTAAAATATGGAGGCAAAGGGTGCCTGGGGGTGCCACGCACACTCGGACACTGATACGTCCAATTTGCATCATGATTTCCTATGAATAATTATTATGTTTTTAATCATTATTTCACTTTATGGTACAATTCTTATGCATTTCTCTCTTATTTTCCAAGATTTACATGAAGAGGGAGAATGTCCGCAGCTGGAATTCTAGACCTGAAATAGCCACATCAGATATCCCTATTCTACAGAGCTCCAATTGACCTGAAATTTCACGAAGATTTTTTATTGAATATATAAAAAATGTTGGAGAAAAGAAATACCAGACGGGACCCACCAGTTGCACACAAGGCAACAGGGATGCCTTGTGGGGCCCCTGGCTGGCGTCTGCCCCCCCCCCTCCTTCTGCTATATGAAGCCATTTTCCCTATAAAAAATCAAGAGAAGACTTTCGGGAAAAGCGCCGCTGTCTCGAGGCGGAACCTGGGCAGGAGCTATTTTGCTCTCCAGCGGAGCGATTCCGTCTGGGATACTTCCCTCCGGTAGGGGAAAATCGAAGCCATCGACATTAGCAACGATCCTCTTATCATGGGAGGACCAATCTTCATCAACATTTTCACCAGCACCATCTCATCTCAAACCCTAGTTCATCTCTTGTATTCAATCTTTGTCTCCAAACCTCAGATTGGTACCTATGGGTTGCTAGTAGTGTTGATTACATCTTGTAGTTGATGCCAGTTGGTTTATTTGGTGGAAGATTATATGTTCAGATCCTTAATGCTATTCAATACCCCTCTGATCTTGAACATGAATATTATTTGTGAGTAGTTACTTTTGTTCTTGAAGACATGGGAGAAGTCTTTTCGTAAGTAATCATGTGAATTTGGTATTCGTCCGATATGTTGATGATATGTATGTTGTTGCTTCCTTTAGTGGTGTCATGTGGACATCGACTACATGACACTTCACCATCTTTGGGTCTAAAGGAAGTCATTTTGGAGTAGTAATTAGATGATGGGTTGCTAGTGACAGAAGCTTAAACCCTAGTTTATGCGCTATTCCGTAAGGAGCTGATTTGGATCCATATGTTTCACGCTATGGTTGGAGTTATCTTAATTCTTCTTTCGTAGTTGCGGATGCTTGCGGGAGGGGGTAATCATAAGTGGGAGGCTTGTTCAAGTAAGAACAGCACCCAAGCACCGGTCCACCCACATATCAAATTATCATAGTAGCGGATGTGAATCAAGCAAACATGATGAAAGTGACTAGATGAAATTCACATGTGTCCTCGAGAACGCTTTGCTTATTATACAAGTTCGTTCTGGCCTGTCCTTTGCTACAAAAAGGATTGGGCCACATTGCCGCACTTTTGTTACCATTACTACTTGTTACTTGTTACGAATTATCTTGCTACCAAAACTATCTATTACCGCTACTTTCAGTACTTGCAGAGAATACCTTGCTGAAAACCGCTTGTCATTTCCTTTTGCCCCTCGTTGGATTTGACACTCTTACTTATTGAAAGGACTGCGATTGATCCGATATATTTTTGGCTCATCAGACACATGCCCTGTTGTGATCACAAGCCCTCCTTTAGGGTGTGGCCCTCTTTCGGTCCAAAACCGACTCCATTTTTATTCTTCTAAGGAAGTTCAATGCCTACATAAATAAATAGCACCATATGCAACTCTGCCGAAAAATGTTAGTTAGGAAAATATTATTTAAAATAAGCAAATTTAGAGGAGAAACCTTGAGTAAAGTGGTCAAAAAAGTAGATACATTTAGGACGTATCAAGGATACACTTCTATTAATCCGTTTTAGTTATGTTTACATGATGTCCTAGTTATGAACACTACTGTAGGGTCATTTAATGCTGACCGACTAAAAACCATCCTCACTAACCGGTCGATGACACCTCACTGGTTTTCTTTTAGTGATGGAGCCTTATCACTGACCAGTCACCCGACTAAGCGTCATTGCTGATATTCGGCAGGTTAGTACTGACTGTTAAAGGTGTGTCCATGGGCAAGTAACTACTGCCCTGGCCACGCCACTAAGGACGATCAGTGATGAGTTGTGGTGGCTTTGGCAAGTGTGGTACACTGCTAGCATTACCAGCGTTGTGCATGTCACCACACTTATACAAAAATATATGTAAACATTGAATTTCATATGTCATCACATACAAATATACATTTCATATATCAATTCCACGTACACAATTTGCATACATTCATACACACTACACATAAAGTTTGATGTTCACATAAAACATACACATGTTATACATTCATTGCACATACACAATTGCATATATCAAAGTCGAAACAACTTACTTTGCGATGTTATTAGCCTCAGCAACGCCTTTTGCGGCATTCAGAACATCAACACTTGGGAGCAAAGTCATTATCTTTAGAATTGTTGGCTCCCTCATAACTCCACTCCTAACCCTTCCTCCTCATATTGGCACACCTCCTCCTCCTCCCTGACTGGGCACATCTGCTGCTCGGCTCTTATGAGGAAAGGTGGTCTGCTTGGTTTGGTTGGTTCTCTAGGAAAGTTGTTTTGGTACAGTGTTACTGAAATAGAACACATGTTTGTACAACTAAGCTGAATTTATCAATGGAAGACCAAATTTAAACTCAGACAATTCTCTATCTTACATGAGATAACTTAGACCACAAAGCGAGATGTTTATTATTAGATTGTGATATTATTGACTACGGATAATATAACGAACCTTATTTATTACACAATTTTTTTCTAACTTTTGATGCATGAGTTAAAGAATTTAAGTTATTGTTTAACACATGTATCTAAATCTAGGCATAAATTAAGTACATTAAAATGTCTCGAGTTTCAGCATTGGTCTATATGTAGGTCCAACATCATTTATTGAATTTTGTCTAATACTTTTATCTCCTTCACTGACGTTAGACATGCTCTGCATGCCAACATTAAGAGTGACTCCTTCAAGTCGGCACGGAGAACAAATCTAACACATGTGCAGAAGATAAAATTGTATGATAATTAAGGTTGAATATATGGTGTCGGAACTTCCTATTTACCTTTTGAAAGTAAAACTAAAACCCACATAATACAATATGCTAACTATTTCATCCACCTAGTTTCGCCAAAGAACAACTCAGATCGACTACGTTGTTTCCTCGGATGGTACGCACTCTAACCTCACCTCATCCCCTCGATAACTGCGAGGATGCAGCCCCATTCCTGGTGCATTTGCTTGCCCCGGCAGTTTCCACTTCGCCGACACCCCCTCCTCCTCGTCACTGCGAAGAGGTGCACTCGCCATCCTTTCTGGCAGTGGTGGTGACGTGAACCCTAGGGCGCAGCGAGCATCTGTGATGTTGTATTGTCAGGCCAGCATGTACCAGCATCTCAGCAAGGCCGTATCGGTCGACAATCCCACCCGAGTGGCCGACGCCTTGAAGTCATGAAATCTGTATGGTACAAGCTCTACTTTGCCATGCCCTCTCGTCGTATCCCTATGGTATTGTGAAACCATGGCTTGTTGTTTGGTTTAGGGTTATGTTAAATTGCAAATTAGTTTACAAACGAATGTTGTGTTCACTTTGAAATGATCGATACAACCATAGGTTAACTAAAAATATGCAAAGTGTGTTTTACTCTACTTTAATTTAGGATATGTTGACGAGTCATGCTTGCTCGAGGTTAGTTAGTTGTTCAACTATGAGATAAACTTATAATAAATATCCGCCTCTTTACTAAAATTGATTAGTATTTCAGACCTGTAGCCCTCAAACATCATATTAATATTTTTAAATATTCAAATAACAAGATTTCAGTAAATAGTTTTTCCTGTTAGACTGTTCTCTTATGTTCTATATATTTGTGCGGTATTCTCTTAGTGATATCTTATGAGTAAAGAATGTTATCAGAACTGTCCCCGTTTCCATTGTATATCTCTTGCTCCATATTGAGATGTATTCTTTCCAGTATTGATTTTGTGCATTGATATGTTCTTCATGGAGATGCATATGTTTGAACTGTTGTTGTTTCACATTCTAATTTTGTAACTCATAGTAGAAATTTGCACAGAATTTTAGTAGAAATTCACACATAACTTAAGTAGAAATTCAGGCAGGATAGAAAAAACATAAATGAACCTAGCTAGTGGCATCCCCTATAAACTGCATCTATTTCATAAATAATTGTTCAAATGTTTCACTCCTTCAGGATACATGTTCCCTACATGCCTTCAGCAACCATTTTTTAGTTGTTGTTCATGTAGCCCCAGACTCGAAGATATGAGTATCATGTATATCCTGCTGCTAGATGTGTCCCCAACTCCCCATGAACACTGCAGAACAACTAGATATGCTTAGCTGTCTAGTTGCTTGCTATCAGAATTCATAAGTCATGCACATTGGTCCTTTGTAGGTCTTTTTTTTTTGCGGGGTCCTTTGTAGGTCTTGACAGTTGAAGATGTTCATATCCTCACTATAATCATTTACAATGATTATTCTCACGTGTTCCCCCTTTCGACAACTTGCCCGATAGTCTAGTGTAGAGTCATGGTCAAGCAGCTCATGGATCACACCTCGTGTGGGGTCATGATGTGGTCTGAAATTTACAATCCACAATCCGTGCCGGTAGAATGGATCTTCTCACGCTAAAGCACAACAACTGTCTCCTGAAGCTTGGCGAAGCATTCTTCGGGCCAGTTCTTTTGGGGACTTAAAAATTAAATTGTCTTTCCCCGGCTTAAATAATAAGCCTCAATGAACAAGAGATGTGGCTTCCAGAAACTAAGCTGCGGAGGGGGCGGCTGCCAAAAGAACTGGCCCTTCCATGTTAGTGGTTTGATCTGTTCAGTCTGCGACATGAGATCATTCCATAACATGCCACGTGCACGACTACATGATGTTCCTTTTGAGTTTGTCGAGACAGTTATTGAGAAGGGTATCCATGGTGGCGAACAGTTGTTCACATTCGCCAACTCTCTTTCACATCTCCAAATTGCGGAAGAGCGGTAGGGGCATCTCCAACGCCGACCCACAAAACTCCCGCATCTGTCTGGACTGTATTGTCCGGACCGCGGAAGTCATCCAACGGCGTCTTAGATAGGTCTGCGGCACGGTCCGGATGTGTTTTTTCCCACAAAACGGAGACAAACATGGGGAGATTTATGAAAGTCCGGACCGCTGTCACGACCGCTTCTGATGGCTCTGGCCCACCAAAAACCCCTTTCCTCTCATGCCCGCTTCCCTCCCAGCATTAGCTGCCCGCATTCATGCCGCGGTAGAGCGCGCCGCTCTATATTGAAGGCAGCTCAGGACGGAAGCAACCTCTCACTTTCACTGCCATTGAAGCGAAACACTGGCCGAAGATGCCGCCCGCTGCACGCCCGGCTACACACGCCTCCTCGCCGCGTTCAAACGCCTCCATTAAACCCACGTGGAAGCCAAAAAACCTACTCCGGACACACGTCCGTTCACGAGTGGACCAGCAATAAACGCAACGTCGGGCAAGCTCCTCCTGTCCGCCGACTATTTAAACAAGGCCAAATGTCGGGCAAGAATTGCACCATTCCGCCGTTCCCCATCTCCACCTTCCATCATTTTTCCACTCTTTCGATATGACATTCGACGAGCAGGAAGACCAGATCTCCGGCATAAAAGCAGGTTTGGTGCCCCGCCGAGCCCGGCGGATACGAGCGAGGCAGCTCGCTGCTCCACCTCCCTCGCAAAGCCCGACAGAGCAAGTTGCCACCTCGAGTCAGCGCGTGCTTCACCAACTCGCCACTCCAGGCCAGCTCACGGAGGAGGGGCGACCGTGCCAGGTCAGCTCGCGGGACCGCGCCTCCTATGCCTACGACACGCCATCCGCCGTCAACGCACGCGTAGGCGCGTGCTACCTGCAGAGGAAGAAGTCGGCTGCTCGAACATCGACGAGGTAGTGGCCAACATGTTCGCACCGCCGGTCTACACAGCCGGTGTCTTGCCCTCTCTCCGGCCGCCGTCATCCACTTACCCAAGATCCAACTTTTGTCCGTGCAGCATAGGGACTCTTCCCCTATGGCTGAAGCATCTGGCGGCGGTTCCGCTCCAATAAGCAGTGGGGAAGTGAGCCATCCTGTGCGCTGAATCATATACATTCGAGGCTCACCTTTGCCGATCATGGGGACAATGTTGGAGACCCACCGCGGCCGGCAGTAGACTAGTAGAGGGTATCATGTTGTCGGATTGGATATCCACCAGAGCCAGCCTTTAGACTAGTCCGGTTTCGTTTTTAGTTCGAAATATGTCCAAAATGTAACAATTTTCGTCTGGTTTGTATGAAATTCGTCATGTTTATGTAAAATCTGGCCGAATTTGCATCAATTTCATCCGGTTTGTTGTAAAAGATGGACCAGTCCACGAACAGATGCGAGAGAAAATTTGCGGGTTGCCGTTGGAGATGAGAATTTCCTAACGGACGCACGTTGCGTCAAGATGTTGACGTTTGGCAACTAGCAATCAAGGGAGCGATCACAGTGAGCCAGCCCATGTTAGCAGTTTAGCGTGTACTCGGATCCTGGTTTTGTGAACGTTCAAACTCCGTTTTTTTTTCTGGTTTAAGAACCTTCTAGAAGGTTCCTGAATGATTTTTGTCTAGTTTCCCGTTGTTGTTTTTGTTTTTTAGTTTTTACCCTTTTTGATTATTTGTTTCTTTTTTCTTTTATGTTTCCTTCTTCTTTTCACTTTTTGGTTTCTTTTTTCTTTTCCTTTTTCTTTTTTCGTTTTCAAGTAGACTTCCCTTTTAATAATTTTTTTTGAAATTTTCAAATTTTGTTCAGATTTTGAAAAAATGTTCCTCCTTTACAATTTTGTTCATATGTTCCAAAAATATTCTAGTACCAAAAAATGTACAGGAATTTTAAAAATGTTCTTGTCTTTAAATTTTGTTCACAAGTTGAAAAAATGTTCAGGAATTCCAAAATACATTTATTTTTTTATTTTTCACAAGTTGAAAAATTATACATTTTTGAAAAAAAAA
>NC_041390.1:629921021-629923286 GCF_002162155.2 Triticum dicoccoides | reverse complement strand
CCGTAGGGTTTTTGTTTTTTTGAGCGAAACGTGCCATAGGGGGATGATACATATTGGGGGGCCGGGCTCTAAACATGTCACTGGACTTGCGCGCTCGGGGCGGGCTGTTGGACTTGGCAGGCCCTTTCCCCCGTCGTGCAATGGCGTTCCGTGTGCAGGCGAATACGCAGGTACTCCCTCCGTTCCGGAATAGATGACTCAACTTTAGACTAAAGTTAGTACAAAGTTGAGTCATCTATTTTGGAACGGAGGAAGTAGGTTGCTAGCAGAGATCAGATCATATCGAACTCTATCTAGCAAGGGTTTGATCAATCACTGGATTTGTTGATCGCTAGCTTTGTGCTGCACTATCATCACACAGTTGCTTGTGCGACCCTATTTTTATATAGTGCACTGTTTTTTTTCCTTGGTTAGGACGGCGCAACCCGGACTTGTTAGATTTCCTTGGCTGGATTTAGGGTGCAGCTGAGAAGGAAACACTGGACTGGACTAATGGGCTAGTGGTACAGTAGAAACCACTGCTTTGTTGCTGCAGATCCCAAGGCAAACGAGCGGTAGGATTATAGTTACTTACGAGTAATGATGATGGTTCAGACTCTTGAACCATAGGGTACAGAAGAATAATGAAGTATACAAGCAAGAAAGTCAGCAGCAGCAGATGCCACTAATCACATTTTTTAAGGAACATGGTATTCAGCCTCCATTAATTAATTAGATCAACGCCGCACAGTAGATGCAACAAGCTTAATCATCTGGAGGATTACATCGCACAAGTAACCAAAACGGTTGTGTCCGGTCAAACTATGTAAACCAACAACAGCACTGGCCAGGGCGGGTGCAAAACGTGAAATGTTGGCGTCCCCGCGCCATCCTGCTGCACATGTCGTTGCAAGCGGAAAAAGTGCATGCTTGACCTCCTATCAAAAAGGAGCAATATCGGGTACCACCTGGAGGAGATGCAGCAAGATTATACTTATGCGCTGCATGGCAGGACGGTAAGGTACAAGCAGAAACTATTACAAGGACCAGGAAAGCAATAGCCATGGTCCTCCTTTTGCTGTTCGGCTTGACGAGGGCCATGAGGACAAGAGGCACGTGACTATTGTGTTTGTTCTTCTTCCTTGTGTGCTCCTTCCCTGCCAATAGTTCATTTGGTTTGTTGGTGTTTATATAGAGTTCTCGTATGCTTTCTTGCATTAATTTAATAAATTAGTGTTGATATGATATCATGATATCTTGATACGTCAAAATTAATGTCACCCATATCTTTATATTTTGTAGTTGTGTAGTGAATATTTCTCAATCAATTTGAAATAATTATTTCTCAATCGATCCGCAGTCGTATCTTCCATTGATCCTGCATATCTTTTTTTACTAAATACGTATAACATTAACATTGATGTATCTTGCACTTCTTTCTCTTTACACTATATATTGTTATTAATACCAGGATATATTTTTACATCAAGATAATTACGAGACATGTCTGTATTTTATATTTACTCAGGGGCCATTTCTTAGACTTTTTTCTCAATCATATCTTGGATAAATGTTGCTCAATTATATTGTTTCTTGCATTTTAGGTATCTCTTAAATTATGGTGGCATAGCATCTTGCTATATACTCTTCCGCTATGTTCATCTCTTCCTGATGACTCTCCTGCCGCGGTGTCTCCAATTAGAATACCTGGTTTCTGCAGCCACTCAACCGGGTGGTCACCATCTACAACCCACCCAATAGCACCATCTCCTTCGACATGTGATCAGATTTATCATCCATGGATCCCTCGTCATCATATGCTAATTACCATCATATACTAATTACATAGAATGTACCACTATACTCGTGTATCACCGCCAATGTACTGACCGGCTAATCACCTTTTTTATTTTTTTTATTTATTAAGTGAATATAATTCAATCAATTTGAAATAAGTGTTTCCCAATCGATTCGCAATCATATCTTCCATATTGATGGTGCTCATATAGTTTCCTGCATATCTTTTACTGAATACAACATTAATGTTGATATATCTTGCATTTCTTTCTCTTTACACTATATATCGGTATCAATACCATGATTATAATTTTTTACATTAAAGTCAATGTGAGACATATCTGTATTTTGTATTTGCTGAGGTTCTCAAGTGAGACATAATCCTATCTTGGATATAAATGTCATTCAATTATATTGTTTCTTGCATTTTACGTATCTCGTAACTTAATGTTGGCATATCTCAACTTAATTTTGGCATAATCATGACAG
>NC_041390.1:629894448-629920794 GCF_002162155.2 Triticum dicoccoides | reverse complement strand
CTGGCCCTTTTCTGAAACTTTAACACAAAATGAACCTAATCCAGAAAACTTTCACAAAACGGCCAATTTGCATGACGCCCAGGGTTAGGGTGTCATGCTAGATAGCACAGCGCCCCGGCCCGAGGCGCCATGCTAGATGTCGCTAGGGGCAGGGCGTCATGCAAAAGTGGGTCATTTTGTGAAATGTTTTTAGATTGGGTTCATTTTGTGTCAAAGTTTTGAAAAAGGGCCATAATCGTTCATTTTCACCCATCTTGTTATATACCCCTTGGCTCCGTTCATCTTTTCTCGATAACTCTCCTGCCGCGGCGCCTCCAATCAGAACGTCTGGTTTGTGCAGTCATTCAACGGGGCCGTCACCTTCTACAACCCACCTAATAGCACCATCTCCCTCGACATATGACCAGATTTATCGTCCATGGATCCCTCGTCATCATACGCTTATTACATACTCCCTCCGTCCAGAATTACTTGTCACTCAAATAGATGTATTTACACGTAAGATGTAGAAATTAATGTACTGATGTATTCGTGTATCATCGCCAACGTACTGACCAACTAATCTCCTTCTTTTGCTTTCTCTCCATGTTATCGTTGTTTTACTTACTATGATGAACTATTGTAAGACCTTGGTTGTAACTGGTTTTATTTTCTTGCTCCATTCTGCGAGAAACACAAGAATAAATATATATAGTTGACCAGTTTGGACCACACTGAATGAAGTCTAGCGGTAGTGGTGGTTATTCATACCCTTAAACCATGGAGTGAGAATGAAAAATCGGGCATACAAGAAACACAGCCGCCAGATGCCGCTATTCATGTTATTAAGGAACACTTTATTCAGTTTGCGTTAAATCAGATTGACGTAATACATGCAAGGAGCTTATTCATCAGGATTACATGCATGACCACGAATGAGATTTGCTTCACGTCACAGAGCCGTAACCAAACTGGCCATGTATAGTGAAACTATAGACGTTTGCAACAACATTGACCAATGTTGTTGCAATAGAAGGTATGGGTACCCAGGTGTTTTTTGTTGCATAAATCCATGCAATCAGGTACAGAGCATCCTTGTTGCAGATCCTCGCATGTGGGCTCGCCAACTGCATATGCAATTCCATTGTAGCATCAGTTCAATCAAAACCAGCTTTAAAAAATTCAATCAAAAAATATTTCTAGTAGGGTAAATATTTTTTATACTGATTGATGCATGTATATGCTTACCTCTTGCATGGCAGGATGGCAATGTAGTAGCAGACATCATAATAAGGACCAGGAAAGCAATGGCCATGGTCCTCCTTGTGTTGCCCAGGTTGACAGCTGGTGCCATGAGGAGAAGGGGCAGCTGATTTTTGTTTGTCTTTCTTCCTTGTGTTGTTCTGGTGTTCTCCTTTGCTGCCAAGAGCTCCTTTGGTTTGTTTTTATAGAGGCGCAATCATATCTTGGATATGTTGCTCATATGATTTCTTGCATATATTATCTACATTATTTCTTGATCAATCCAAAAAAGATTATTTATCAATTCAGGCGCAATCTTATCTTCATGTTTTGTATTTATTGAGAGACTATTCTTGGTCAATTTCAAAATTGTTATCTCACAATCAAGGCACAATCATATGTATATTTTGTATTTGTCTAGAGACTTATTCTCAGTCAATACTGAAATCGCTAATTCTCAATCAAGGCACAATCAAATCTTTATATTTTGTATTTATTGAGAGACTATTTTGTAGTCTATTTGGAAATAGTTATTTCTCATTTGAGGCACAGTCATATCTTAATATCAGTCTGACTAAAACCTACAGAATTGCTAAAAACTAAAAATATTGGGCCAAAGACGACAAACCTTTGTACTACAAAAAAGGAGTAAGTTTGGACATAGGAAACCACATGCTAATTAAGAGCCACTTAATTGGTTACGATTGGTAAATCAACGTCCCACTGAAATACTCCAATCATCAAAATAAGCCCAGGGACATCAAATGGTGTCATAACATCTAAAATTACCATTTAGCAGGGAATGAGGTCCTAAAAAACAGAAGAATATCTATTGCATAAAAATGGTATAGCACACAAAAGATGCCCGTTAACACACAAACACACACACTCATTACAAACTAAGAAATTGATACCCCAATGATAAAATCTTTCCATTCCATAAACTAAAGTGCAAGTACAAAACGTTGCTAACATCCATCGAATATCCCCATGGAAAATTTATCACCAAATCCTCTCTCTTAGAGAGTTCCTTTTTCGTTGGATTTATGAGTACTGTATGCTTGCTTAACTCAAAAGCTTTGAACTTGCGAAATATCAAGTATTTCTGAAAAAATAAAGACATATATAGGCATACCGAAAGAAGTAAAACAATAATTGAATGATACTAGTCTACATATGCTCATGCTATCCATTTTTAGATACTAGATACTAGATACCTAAAGGGCGTTCAGAAGGCTATGCTTTTATTGGTCTAGGTTCTTTCGGCAATGGGAGGAGCAGAAGAGGAAGTACAAACTTGCTAAAGGTGGCATTTTATGTAGGCCTTAGGATAAAGGTGGGTTGGGCATTGAAAACCACAAAATAAAAAACGAGTGCTTACTCAGCGAATGGATGTATAAGCAACTTAACGAAGAAGGTGTTTGGCAAGAATTAACAAATACCTGAACTCCAAAACATTAACCCAAATAGATACTAAGCCTATTGGACCGTTTTGAATGGGCACTACTAAGGAAAAGACTAGCAGCAGCGCAGGTTTTAGGTATAGCAGTAGTGCGGGGTCCCGCGCTACTGATACGGCGCTACAGCTAACCTGTAGCAGCAGCGCGTGTCTGCCCGCGCTACTGCTACACAAGCGTAGCAGCAGCGAGCGGTATGAAATCGCGCTATTGCTAATTGCTCTAGCGCACTTTATTAGGCCGCGCTACTACTAGCGGCACGCTTCTGCTAACTTTTCTCCACTCGCTACTGCTAATTTTATTAGTTTTTGTTTTTTTCTGCATATTTGTTTTGTATTTGAACAGGCTTTATACAAGAATCTTTAGCACATACAAATATCATCATCATACACATACAAATGGCTGCGAGACCATAAATGTAATCATAGCATATACATACAAATAGTTTCATCATAATTATCATCCAACACAAAGTGGTCTCTCGTCATCATCTCGAAAATAGCGATACATGCAAGTCTCGAATACTTGCAACTACAACGTCATCCATCTAAACAATGATATACGCGAGAAGTGCTATCTCTATGAGTGATAGCGGAACTATGCAGTACATGAGGCAGCGGTTATGAGGCCTCTCTCGCGCTAGCGTGTACCTCAAGTAACTAGCTTGTGCTTCTTGTCTGCCTTTGAAGCCTTTATGGCTGACGCCCGAGACCCCCTCCACTTGAGTCTGACACTCATATCACTCGTTGTACACTAGCGGAACCTTCCCTTCGTACACGACATAGCACTCCTTTGCCATCAAGAATCTAGGTACCTGTTAGAGATGCATCTTCATCAAGAGAATGTATGATCATATGCAGCAAAATATACTAGAGCAACATGAAAAAGAAAGGGTTAGCAACTAGATGCAACATATAGTACACAAACTAATTAACTAGAGGTACGCATGTCCTTGTACCCAAACTAACAAAGTAGCGTTACGCAAGTTCGGCAGGGACCATGGACATCATAAAGTTTAATCGCTACAGAAAGTATACAAGTTCAACTGACACATATCATTATCATGGGCATCGTAAATCACTAGAAGTTCCATCCTTCCATATCATCAAGGATGGACCCTAGCTTCTTGAACGGCGTGAGGTCATGACGTTGCATGCCTATGCGAGTTCGAACGTCAGCTCGTGATATAGGGCCATGGTGGAACATCCCCTTCTCATCGACGACTTCTTTCATGATGATCGTCGCAATGTCCCTTTGGATACGAAAGAAGTCATCTCTAAGTTTATAATCTGCTTCTTCATGAGATTCTACCCACTTGCGGATATGATCATCGTTTCTGGTTGTCATACGAAGCTTTTGGTGATCCGTGTTGAACTCAATCATGAAATGAAGGAGGTAGAATCCATCTTTCTTGCTTGGTTTTGGGACATGGATGCAGCAGAAGTTAGTTTTATGCGAGAAACCCAACTTATTGTTCCTTTGTTTCCTGATCTGCATGTGGCCACCCCTAATGCTGAAGCCTTGGAGAGCATCATCTAGAATATTCATTATGTGGATGTAATCCTTCTTCTCGTAGTCTCTGGTAGGGTCGAAATACACGGCGTGGGAGACTCGCGGGTAAAGAACGATAAGGACGGCGCGCCCGTTGCTGCAGGAAAAGACACCTCAAATTATTCTCCATAGGAGCAAGAAGGAATGATTGAAATGTACGAAAGGGTTGTCCGGAACTGACTTACTTTGGATGATAAGGCAGGAGGACAATTTCCTGGTCCTTATTCTGTAACATGAAGTTTTGGAGGTACTCCCTAGCAGTTTCACGCTCAAAGTCGCCGAGACTCAAGAAAGACTCGTGCATGTAGTACGCATCCACCACACAGATTTGCGAGACTTCTTCTCTCTTCATGATGGAGCTCATATGTAGCGCAAAAAGGCGGACGATTGTAAAATCGAGCCGCCTTGTCAGAAACATCTCAAATATATGGTCAAACCGCAGGAAGAACACCTCCGCGGGCCGTGTGTCGACGTAGCACTTCCCCTCAGGCACATGAGCCGTGTATGTCGGATATCCTAGATCCTTCGAGGCTAGTAGGCTTTTCTCAGTCCACAGCACATGGTCGTGCAGTCTCCTGAGATCCCCTGATAGTGCCTCCAGCAGTTTCGGCGGTAGCATCGGCTCGCCCGTGAGCTGGAACATGGCCGCACCTTTCACGGGTACACGCTCTTCAGAATCCACCGTCTGGCTGCTATGTGCTCTGGCTTGTTTGGAGGTAGCTATATTCCTCGGTCTCTTCCTCTCCTTTTTCTTGGGCACACCTTCCAGACCCTTCCTTAACCCCTGCCTCAGTGTTGCCGGGCTAAGCACTGTACGACCTCCAACTAGTTGAGCCAGTGTTGAGGCGGCATCTTCAGGCGTGTCCTGTGAGGATTTCATGAAGAGAGACTTCTTGCAATCCCTGCTACGACGTTCCTGCCCGGGCAGATCATCCATATCCTTATTACCATGCTGATAGCCCAATTCGTCATATGGTTGACTCATCATATCTAAGTCACCCTCATGTGCGTTTGTATTGAGGAAACCCATTGGGTCCTCTGTATCCTCCATCTCATCATTCATTCTATATTCTACGGGACCGATTACATCAGCCAGTACTATTGCACCCCCTTCATCACGTCGTCCGCCGCTCTCACCCGGCACTACAGGAGCTGGTAATTGTGTAGGCGGGGTGGTGGTCTCCATAAATGCTTGTTGACGTGTGGTTATTGGTGTGCTCTCGGCCGGCTCTAGACGAAGAAGATTCTTCGGCCATAGCAGCACCCAACCCTTGCAGCTTCCAATCCGCGGCGGGGTCTCGTCGTCCTCTCCCCCTAGGCATAATGGAGGAGGCAAATCCTCGTGCCCCGATGTCACACTTAACAAGGTAACCCTGAAGTGCCCAGGGGGCATCGGCTGGTTGTGGAACGTGAGATCCAAGGGCTTCGTTATCACCCCCTTTCCCACGTACACCTTCTGGCCTTTGACAAAGTATAGTACGGTGCACGAGGTTTTGTCGGCCTGCAAACACATGTCTGCGGCGTAAAACATCCGAAAGGCAACGGAAATGGAATATTATATATATATATATATATATATATATATATATATATATATATATATATATATATATACGTGTGTGTGTGTGTGTGTGTTCGTGCGACATGTAATTACCGTGAGGGCGTCGAGCTCAGCCAAAGACGAAGGCCCGCCTAGCACGCCAGAGACTGAGGACGGGCTACTATGAGCGGGTGCGGGTGCGAGAGGAGGCCCGATTGCGTGAGCAAGTGATGGTGCGGTGGTGTTGTTGTTCACGGAGTTGCTCGCGACGAAACTGGGCAACGGGAAATCATGTACCGTCTTGTCTGGATTTTCCTTCATCCAGTTGATGATATCCGGGACCAAGTTAGTAGCGAAATCATTTCTGCAGGCAGTTACAGCTGCATTGACTGCCTGCTGTAGCAACTCATTTTCTCCTCTGCTGTTTTTTCGCGTCCTCAGCTGCTTTTTTCTCGAACGCAAGCTTCACCTTCTCGTCGATGTCCGCCTGACTAAACGTCTTTTTCTGCTTCTTGGCCTCTGGCCCCTCGTTGTAAAACACCTTCCATGTGGCGCCGTCTCCAGTGCCATGCACACAACCATATTGTGGCTGCTGGCCCAAAGGGAGTCCCTTTAGTTCGTTCAAGGCCTGGTTGAGAGGGGTGTCCCACTTGGGCCTCATCGGAGAAGTAGGGATTTCGGCTGCAAGCTGGTGTTGCTTCTTCTGCAGAAGGGGTGTGAACCATTTAGGAATGTCTGGTCGACTAGATCTGGAGCTAAATGTAAGGTGGTAAAAAAATAATTACCAGTAGTCTAATCAATCTCCTCGTGATCTGGTCCGTGTAAAAAACCTTCTTTTCCTTGTCCCACTTGTAGCGGGCCCTGATGAAGTCATGCTCCAAGGGGT
Organism: Triticum dicoccoides; assembly: GCF_002162155.2. NCBI lineage: Eukaryota > Viridiplantae > Streptophyta > Magnoliopsida > Poales > Poaceae > Triticum > Triticum dicoccoides. The sequence continues at coordinate 629,914,139 of NC_041390.1, read as the reverse complement.
TGGTGAACTTCGCGAAGGGGTCTGGGACACCCGCGGCTTCACGTTCTGCGTCCTCCTTATCCCATATGGGCCTTTTACTGAGGTAGCCACGACTTCCGAGGAGATGCTTCCCGTGTTCCTTTGCTGATGGCTCTTGAATTTTGCAGCCTTAGCCTTGGCTGCCTCGGTAGCGCAAGTGAAAGTGCTAATGGCACTTAAGCTATTTTGGTGTGATGACAATGTGGTTAGTTGAACTAATATCAGTTGCTAAAGTTTATCTCAGGTTATTGGTTCTAAGTGCCCGCGATGGAGATGTGCGAACCCCCCCCCCCCATTTCAAAAAGGGCAAAGGCGTGGTCTTTCGACGCTTCGGAGGTTTAGTTTTGGTTTGCTTTGAGTCGTAGGAAAGACCGCACTATTAAGAGGGGTTTGTGTGGATAAATGTCGTGTGGGAATGCCTTTGCCGAGCCTTACTCTCTTACCCTTCCCACTCCTACCACCTAAAAAGAACCTAGTGTGTGTGTTGCGGTACTCAGAAAGTTGCAACAGAAAGTTACTGGGTACCCCGTGCAAACAGGGGTCTTGACCCCGGTGCGCACGGGGTCCTATGTAAACTCTCTGGGTACCCCGTGCGCACGGGGTCTTTTGACCCCCGTGCGCACGGGGTGGTGTGTTTGTCTCTGTGTACCCCATGCGCACGGGGCTGACTTAGCCCGTGCGCACGGGATCCAACGGGCAGAAATCCCCACCAGCCCATGAACACTATTTATAGGCCCTTCTTCTACCTCCAACCCTTAACCCTAATGTCTTGTTGAGCTCCACCATTGCTACACCCCATTTTGCTCAATACTCTCAATCCCTCCACCCAAACTTGTTGAAACTTTGGGGATTGGGAGAGCAAGACCCGATCTACAACTTGACCAAACCAAATCGCGTTCCCCGCAACATTTCTTCCCCATTGACTCATTACTCTTGGAGCTTGGGCTCCTAGGCGGTTAGAGGTTCCTCCGGAAGCTTCCTTGCTTGTGGTGTGCTCCGGAGAAGTTTGTAAAGGTGTGGTGGTCGCCTTCAAGACCAACCCGAGTGTTTTGAGGCTCATCCGTTGGGGGTGACTCGAAGGAGAATACGGTGAGCCTTTGGTGGCATTCCGCAAGCTTTGGCTCCGGCACCGCTCCAAACAGAGATTAGCTCTTCCCCAAGGAAGAGTGAACTTCGGGTTAAAATCCGTGTCCTCGTCTCACTTGTGGTTAATCCTTTCCCACACCTTTCTTTGTTGTTGTATGCTTGTTGGCTTGCTAAGTAGTTTGTTGCCTAGCATTTCTCTCTTGGAGCTTGCTTGTCATATAGGTTGCATTCACCTAGTTGCATATCTAGTGAACTCTTTTATCCGCTAAGCCTTAAAATCTACAAGTAAGATTAAAATTTGTAGTCTCCTATTCACCCCCCCCCCTCTAGTCGGCCGTATCGATCCTTTCAATTGGTATCAGAGCCTCGTGCTCTAATATAAGGTTTTACAACCTTAGAGGATATGGTCAATCTAGCTAGGAATGAGGGAGGTGGCCTATCCATTGCGAGGGATGGTCAAAACCAACCCCTCGTCGCGACCGGGACACTTGGTGCTCCTGTTGTTGCTCCCGCCGCTCCTACTAACCCGAATGTCCCCTTGACCGCGGCCGATCTTCTTTCAATGTTTGCGGACCTCAAAGTCTCTATGTTGAAAGAGGTTCGGGCCTCGGTCAAGGAGGAAATTGATGCTCGCTTAAAGCCATCAACGTCCGCATCAAACTCGTTTAATCCAAATGAGGTTCATGATGCGGATGACTCGAGGGAACCTCTTGCTTCTCTGACTCGTACTCAAGTTCCCCAGTACAATGCCGTGGAACCCTTTTACTCTCCTCAACCCTTGCAACATCCCCGCATTAATCCTGTTGGGCCTCCGCCCCCTTTGAAAGATAATGCATTTGCTAAGTCGAAGCTAGATATGGAGTCTCACATGCGCAGTGCTTCAACTCAATTGTTGTGGATTGTGGTCAATGGATTTAACCCCAAGGACCCAATGAATCTCACTCCAAGGGAAGCAGTTGACGATCAACGCAATGCTACCGCGCACAACATGCTTCGCAACGCTGTGACTGAAGACTATAGTGATTCCATTGCTCTTCTCAAAACCGCAAAGGAAATTTGGGATTGCCTTGAGGAGGATCTTGAAGGAGATGAAGCAATTTGAAAATCTCGGTTGGCCTTGTTCAAACAAGAAGTCAATCTCTTTGTGAGGAATGAGGGTGAGTCAGCAGAAGAGGTTTACCGAAGGTTGAAGTCCCTTGTGCTCAACTTGAGAACCTTTGGGTGCACTTGGGCAAATGATGAATTCATCAAGGACTTCATAGATGATATGGTTCTCACAGAACATACCATGGTCATGATGGTTCATCAACGTCCGGACTATCACAAGTTGACTTCGGCTCAAGTTGTTTCCACCTTCTCTACCCATGTTCTTTTGGAAACCAAGTCCAAGAAAACATTTGCAATAGCTCAAGCAACCAAGAACTCTAATCTTGCCTTGAAGGCCAAGAAAGTGATGAGCCAATCCTCAAGGGAGGAAGAAGTGAGTGAAGAGATATGTGAGGAGGATAATGATACCTCATGCCCGGCAAATGATTTTGCAGAAGACTTGGCTCTCTTAGTCAAGAAGTACTCCGGGACCATGGCAAACAAAGGAAGAAATCTTCAAGGAAGATCGTTTGGACGAAGGAAATGCTACAATTGTGATATCCCAAGACACTTTGTTCATGATTGTCCATATGAGAGACGTGAAGACAAGTCCGAGAAGCTTGTGCTTAAGAAGAAGGAGTTCACCAAGTTTGCAAAGAGGAAGGATGACAAGGCTCTTGTTCATGAAGAATACATGTCTGGAGATGAAGATGATGGTGATGATGATCAAGTGGGCACGGTCGCCTTTGCCATGCATGCCACTACCTCCTCCTCCACCACCGGCCTCTTCGACTCTCCAAACGAGGACAAGCCATTCACTCATCGGTGCCTCATGGCCAAAGAGGTAAAAACAAAGTCCAAACCCAAGAAACCTGACACCTACACTCCCGATGTCTCATGTGAGATAGTGGAGGATGAGTGTGAGGAGGGTGTGGATAATGATGAGGAATCCTTAATGGCTTTCATGAAAACTCTTCATGGTGAAGCTCGTGCTCGTTTTGGCGATCTCCTTAAGTCACTTGCCGAACGCGATGACTTTATTGAGAACGTTGAGAACCTCCTTATAGAGGAAAAAGAGAGAGTTGATCTCCTCGAGCACGAACTTAATGAAGAGAGTGTCATGAGAGCACCACTTGAGGAAGCCTTATCTGCTCATCAAATTGACTTTGTTAAAACCAATGATGCTTTGCAACTTGCTCTTGAGAATAAAGATGCTCTTAATGTTAGAGTTGAAAAGCTTCTAGTTGACCATACCAGACTTGTTGAGGAGCATGAGTTCCTTGTGATTAGTTCCAAGGTTGTCAAAGGTGACCTCATTTCCCTCACCGAATCTTATGCTCAACTAAAAGCTACAACCATTAAGGCTCTCACTTCCGTACCTCATATAGATTTAAATGATAATGCTTGTACGGCTAACTTTTCTCATGATTACACCTCCCTTCAAGAGGAAAATAAGAAGTTGAAAGCTCAAATTGAGAAAGGGCTTGTATCATGCATCGAAGGGGAGAAAAACCTAAACGATCTCTTGAGCAACCAAAAGGAGTGTGTTGCCAAGGAGGGAGTTGGGTTTAATCCCGCATCTAAGAGTGGTAAGAAAAAGAAGAAGAACAACAACAAGAAGATCGGTCCGACTCCTTCCCCTCACCAAAAGGTAGTGTTTGTGCAAGAAAGGCACCAGGAGAAGGAGAAGGAAATGAAGGGTGTTGGGAATGGAAAGGTCATTAGGGACAAGGCCATTCCCAAGAATTTTGCCGGCAAGAACAATCCATCATATGTTCTCATGAGAGGAGGTGATGGCTATACCTTTGCAAAATTTGTTGGAACTAACTATGATGATTATGCTTGGACTATTTGGGTTCCCAAGACCCTCGTTGCTAACTCACCAAGACCCATTGCAAAATGGGTACCTATAACCAAAGCTTGATTATTGTAGGACTATGTATCCTGTGGAACTCAATGGGTGATCGACAGTGGATGCACCAATCATATGACCGAAGAAAGGGAGATGCTTGTGGAGTTCGTTGATTCACTCAAGGCCTCTTCGAACATCTCCTTCGATGACAATATCGAGGGCAAGGTATTGGGTTTGGGCAAGGTGGTAATCTCTAATGATTCATCTCTTTCAAATGTCATGCTTGTCCAATCCCTTCACTACAACTTACTTTCTACTATTCAATTGGCTCGTGCCGGTTATGATTCACATTTTGGTGAATTCCATGTGACCGTCTTTAAGAGAAGCAATCTCAAAGTGGTCTTCGTTGGGCATGTTGAAGACAACCTTTACGTGGTTGATTTCTCGAAAGAGAAAACTCATCTTGCAACATGCCTAATGGCCAAGGCCGACGTGGGGTGGCTATGGCACCGTAGGCTAGCCCACGTGGGCATGAGAAATTTACAAGCTCTCTTAAAGGGGGAGCACATTCTTGGACTAACCAATGTGTCTTTTGCCAAAGATCGTCCTTGTAGTGCTTGCATTGCCGGGAAGCTTCATGAAAAAGCTCATAAAGTAAAGACTATCATCACCACCTTGAGGCCCCTCGAGCTCATCCATTTGGATCTATTTGGGCCTCCAACATATGATAGTTTGGGAGGAAGGAGATATTGCCTTCTCATTGTTGATGACTTCACAAGATATACTTGGGTGTTCTTTCTCAAGACTAAAGATGAAACTCAAGAAACCTTCATCAACTTTGCCAAAGAAGCTCAATGGCAACATAACTGTGAGATCAAGGCAATCCGAAGTGACAATGGCACCGAGTTCAAAAACTATACAATGGATGAATTCTTGAGTGAAGAGGGGATAAAGCACCAATATGCCGCACCATATACTCCCCAACAAAATAGTGATGCGGAGAGGAAGAATCGGACTCTTATTGAGATGGCTAGGACCATGCTTGATGAGTACAAATCACCATACAAGCTTTGGGCAGAAGCCATCAACACCGCGTGCCATGCTTCAAACCGGCTTTATCTTCGCAAGCTCAAGAACAAGACCCCTTATGAGCTCCTAATCGGGAGAAATCCCAACGTCAAATACTTCCGGGTATTCGGTTGTAAGTGTTTCATTTTAAACAAAAAATCCCGGTTAGCTAAATTTGAGTCTAGAACTTATGAGGGCATATTTGTTGGATATGCATAAAACTCTCATGCTTACCGAGTTCTCAATAAATCCACCGGATGCATTGAGGAAATGGTAAATGCGGAGTTTGATGAAGATAACGGCTCCTGTATGGAGCAAATTGTTCCTAGTATTGTAGGTGATGAGGCTCCTTTACAAGCTATAAGGACAATGGGGATAGGCCACATTCTTCCACAAGAAACACCCCATGTCCAAGTAGAAGAAGGAGTAAGAGCCCCTCTTGAGGATTTTCCACAAGGGAAGTCATCACCGACACCACTTGTACAAGATGCTTCGGGAAATAATGAACCTATCCAAGAAAATATCAAGACACTCATATTCCTGAGCAAGATCAAGAGCAAACTCTTCCGAATAATGAAGAACCAATCGTTGAGGCTCAAGATCAAGCTCAAAGTCCTGATCAAGATCAAGATCAACCCCAACCACAAGTGTCTTCATCGTCATCACTTCCTACTGAGCAAGAACATGTGGTTGCAAAGAAAAGAGTGTCTCCAAGGCTAAAGCAATCTCAAGGGCAAGCTTCTTCATCAAGTCCAAAACCAAGTGAAGAAGAGCTTGACCGCAAAGAGCAAAAAGTGGCCGCCAAGCTGAAACATCTTCAACACCTCACCGAGAACATCTACGGAAGCATAAAAAAGGGGGTAACTACTCGTAGACGTTTGGCAAACTTTTGTGAACATCACTCGTTTGTCTCTTGTGTTGAACCCCTTAAGGTGGAAGATGCAGTTGATGATCCGGATTGGATAGATGCCATTCATGAAGAACTCAACAACTTCACAAGCAACAAAGTGTGGACCCTTGTAGAAAGACCCAAGGAATTTCATAATGTCATTGGAACAAAGTGGATTTTCAAGAACAAACAAGATGAATATGGACAAGTAATAAGGAACAAGGCAAGGTTAGTGGCACAAGGTTTCACCCAAGTTGAAGGTTTGGACTTTGGTGAAACTTTTTCCCCCGTTGCCCGTCTTGAATCCATTCGCATCTTTCTTGCTTATGACTCTCATCATGATTTAAAATTATATCAAATGGATGTTAAGAGCGCATTTCTTAATGGCCCTCTTAAGGAGTTGGTGTATGTCAAGCAACCTCCCAGTTTTGAAGACCCCGGTCATCCCTCTCACGTTTATGAACTCCATAAGGCACTCTATGGACTCAAACAAGCACCTCGTGCTTGGTATGATCACCTTACGGTGTTCCTAAGCGAGAAGGGGTTCCAGATTGGGGTAATAGATTCCACTCTCTTTACGAAGAGGGTAAAAGGAGAGTTGTTTGTCTGCCAAATATATGTTGATAATATTATCTTTGGGTCAACTAACCATGCTATTAACGTTGAGTTTGAGAATCTTATGACTAAGGAATTTGCGATGAGCATGATGGGAGAGTTGAAGTTCTTTCTCGGTTTTCAAGTGAAGCAATTGAGAGGCGGAACCTTCATCAATCAATCTCGTTATATCCAAGACATTCTCAAGAGATTCAAAATGCAAGATGTCAAGCCAATGAAGACACCCATGGCCACAAATGGCCAACTTCATCTTGATCCAAATGGTAAAGAAGTGGATCAAAAGGTATATCGCTCTATGATCGGTTCCTTGCTTTACCTTTGTGCATCTAGGCCAGATATTATGTTGAGTGTGTGTATGTGTGCAAGATTTCAATCCGCTCCTAAGGAGAGCCACCATTCGGCAGTGAAAAGGATCCTTTGATATTTGGTTCATACCCCAAACTTGGGCCTTTGGTATCCCAAGGGATCATCATTTGAGTTAATGGGTTACTCGGATTCGGATTGGGCCAGAGACAAGGTTGATCGCAAGTCCACATCCGGTTCATGTCAATTCCTAGGGAGATCGTTGGTAAGTTGGTCTTCAAAGAAGCAAAATTGTATATCTCTCTCCACAGCCGAAGCCGAGTATATTGCTGCCGGAAGTTGTCGTGCCCAATTATTATGGATGAGGCAAACTTTGATGGATTACGGTGTCAAATGTGACAAAGTGCCTCTTTGGTGTGACAATGAAAGTGCCATCAAGATCGCCGAGAATCCGGTTCAACATAGCAAGACCAAGCATATTGAGATTCGTCATCATTTTATTAGAGATCATGTGGCCAAGGGAAACATTGAGTTACTCCATGTCAACACCGAGAATCAACTAGCAGACATCTTCACCAAGCCCCTTGACGAAGCAAGGTTCCGCGAGTTAAGGCATGAGCTAAATATCGTGGATATTAGTAACTTCGGATGAAACTCTTGCTCACACACACACACTCATGTACTATCTTGCTTAGATGTAGGCACATGTCTAGGGGGAGCTAGCTCAACTCATGAGCTATCTTATCCTAGAAGTGCATAAAACAAACACAATCTTTCACATAAGCCACTTTAGGTGGTACTTGTGCTTCAAATATGAGTATTGGTCTTGGGCCCAAGGTTCATATCTTCGCGGTGCCATGCCAAGTAAACTCAAACATGGTGGCCTCGGCCACCGCCCTCGCTTGAGGGTTGTGTCCTTGTTTGTTTTGCTTGTGTGGTGTGTTGTTTCTTTTCTTTTTTGGTTGGTTCTCCTCGCTTCTCTTTTGGTACAAGTGCTCCACATACACCCTTTCCATAGTGATAGGACTTTCCTCGCGGCGTATTCAGAAATGTAGACCGAGTGCTTTGTGAAGTAGGGGTAAGAGTATACACTTAGCCCTGTATTTAAAAATCCACTCATGTCAAAGTTCCTGAATACCCCGTGCGCACGGGGCTGTACCGTGCACACGGGGCCCCCGTGCCCACGGGCTCTGTACCGTGCGCACGGGACCCCCGTGCGTACGGGGCTCACTTAGCCCATGCGCACGGGGTCTGGGGTTTCTGGTCCTGAAGAGGTGGGGCGTGGGGGGCTCGGGTTCATTTCCACCCATTCGCCCCCTCCACTCCCCGGGAAGCCTCCAGCGCTGCCGTCGTCGCCTCCACTCGCCGGAGCTCCTCCGGGCTTCGTCGGGGTTCCTCCTCCATGGATCTGCATCCAGATGGGGTCCTCCTTCGGTTGGTCTTGTCCCCTTGTTCTATCTCCTTGAGTTCCTTTCTTTTGTTCTAGCTTTAGGGTTTCTTTGCTCCCTAGATTAGTTTGGCCTCTACTAGCGTGTAGATAAGTCTAGTGCTTAGATCCATTGGTCCCTCTGCTACACCCACTCCCGGAGTTCATTCTGGTAGTGGCTGTCGCTGGGAGACCCCCGTGCGCATGCAGCCCCGTGCCCACGGTCCTGTACTGTGCGCACGGGCCCCCGTGCCCACGGGGTCTAAACCCCCGTGCACACAGGCTATCCAGGAACTTTTGCCTAGATTTTTGTCTATCTCCTTGCCATTCATCTTGCACTTGTACTCATTTGTGTCTCGTGCTTTGTGTTGTTGGGTGTTTGCGTGTGTTTCAGACTCCGCTGACAAGAGGTCTGAGCTTCGTCGCAAGCATGCAAAAGGAGGATCAAAGGACTTCACCATTGCTCGTCGTCAGCCGTCTGAAGGCATGGGTCAGGGGTCTGGGTCTGGTCAGGGCCGTGCTCGCCGTGCAGCCTCAAAGCGGCCCGTTGTTGAGGCTTCCGATGATTCTGAGGAAGAATATGACTCACAAGATGATGAGATAGAAGAAGAAGATGATCGTAGTGAGGAAGATGAAGAAGAGGAAGAGGAGTCTGGTCCGGAGCAAGCCATTCCGGGCAGGCATGACCTCCGGAATATGCCTCTTGTCAAGTGGACCAAGCCAGATATCTGGGCTGAGATACAGAGCCATCTGTATGTTAAGGCCACGAGTATGGGAATGGATCCCCGTTTCAAGAATGGGTTTCAGCAAAGGATCTATCATGAGCTTATTATGACCAAGTCAAAGAAGTTTGCTCCTCACAAGCAAGTCAACACTGACAGTTTGCGCGACAATGACCATCTGTATCCCGGTGTGTACTCCGCTCTTGGACGACTGGGTCTGATTCCGTTTGTCACCTTCAACCACCCCTATAATGAAGATCTCGTGATGCAGTTATTTGCCACTCTGTACTTCTCCAATGATTTTGTTCTCACCCTCACATGGATGTCCGGAACACATCAGTGCTCAGCTCCTATGGCAAAGTTCTCCGAGATCATTCCCTACCCGTTCATGGATGAAGAGACTGTTTCTGATGAGTTTGGCATTGTTTGGGAAAGTGGGCAGCGCACTAAGGATGAGATTAGCTTTGCTTACAAACAAGAGAAGTCGTTTGTCACTGGGTCAATCAAAGACCTCTTGCCCCTCTATGAGACCATGCGCCATATCCTGCGGTATACCCTCACTCCAAAGGCCGGGGATTCCCATAACATTCGGAGCTCCATGCTTGATGTCTTTGTGTATCTTCATCAGAAGAAGAAAGTGGATGTTCTGGATTTCATGTACTACGAGCTTCGTCAGTGTGTACAAGAGAACAAGTCTTTGATCTATGCTCCATTCATGCAGGCGTTGATTGAGACCGTCTGTCCAGCAAAGTACATTGCCAGCTTCAAGACTGATGTTCCCAAGCGCAACTCCAACTGGACCCCAGCTGCTCCTGCTCCCTATGTGCCCATCAAGAAGGGGCGCGACCCTAGGCCTGAGGATCGTGCTACTTACACTCCAGGCGTGTCCTCTACTGCACGGATCCCTCGTGGTAAGGCCAAGTCTGTTGGCTCTGAGGCCATCTTTGCCAAGGGAGAGAAGAAGTCACTGTTCAAGACCTTGAGCAACATGTTCAAGATGTGTCAGTCAATTCAGCGTCGTCAGATCAAGGAAATCAACAAGGAGAAGCTTGTTCGACGTGAGCAGAAGGCAGCAAGGGTTGCTGCTGGTGAGGAGGTCGGTCCAGGTTCAGAGGACGTCAACACTGAGGCCACTGCTCGGTCTTTCCCAATGGCCAGATGGCGTTTTGATGATGATGATGATGCCTCGAGTGCTCCTCCTCTTGTCTAGTGGGTCTCGTGTCGCCATTTGTCTCCTTTTGTTGTCTTGATGACAAAGGGGGAGAAGTGGTGTGTGTGTTTGTGTGTTCGTGGGTGTGTGGTGCGTTCGTGGGTGTGTTGAGATCTCAAGCCTCGTGTTTCTCGTTGTTGGTTGGTTTTAGTTAGCTTGAGATACTCTTATTCACCTTCCGCCTGTGTGGTTGTGAGACTCTTGCTTTATTAGTGAACCTTGCCATTATCCTCTTATGCTTATTAGGTCTCACATTATTTGCTCACCACACTGTGTCATGAGATCTAGGCACCGTTATAGGTTTATTTTGATGAATCTCATGACTTAACAATAATGATCTTGGTCGAACCTCCTATGGGTGTACTAGATGCATTCTTGTTTTCGGGCACACATAGGGGGGGGCTATCATGATCATTATTTGTTCCATGGCTTTCTATCTGTTTATCCTCTTTGCCATGCTCTAACCACGTTGTCAGCAATGCACCAAAAAGGGGGAGATTGAAAGTGCTAATGGCACTTAAGCTATTTTGGTGTGATGCTAATGTGGTTAGTTGAACTAATATCGGTTGCTAAAGTTTATCTCAAGTTATTGGTTCTAAGTGCCCACGATGGAGATGTGCGACCCCCCCCCCCATTTCAAAAAGGGCAAAAGCGTGGTCTTTCGACGCTTCGGAGGTTTAGTTTTGGTTTGCTTAGAGTCGTAGGAAAGACCGCACTATTAAGAGGGGTTTGTGTGGATAAATGTCGTGTGGGAATGCCTTTGCCGAGCCTTACTCTCTTACCCTTCCCGCTCCTACCACCTAAAAAGAACCTAGTGTGTGTGCTGTGGTACTCAGAAAGTTGCAACAGAAAGTTACTGGGTACCCCGTGCGCACGGGGTCTTTTGACCCCCGTGCGCACGGGGTACTGTGTAACTCTCTGGGTACCCCTTGCGCACGGGGTCCTATGTAAACTCTCTGGGTACCCCGTGCGCACGGGGTGGTGTGTTTGTCTCTGTGTACCCGTGCGCACGGGGCTGACTTAGCCCATGCGCACGGGGCTGACTTAGCCCGTGCGCACGGGATCCAACGGGCAGAAATCCCCACCAGCCCATGAACACTATTTATAGGCCCTTCTTCTACCTCCAACCCTTAACCCTAATGTCTTGTTGAGCTCCACCATTGCTACACCCCATTTTGCTCAATACTCTCAATCCCTCCACCCAAACTTGTTGAAACTTTGGGGATTGGGAGAGCAAGACCCGATCTACAACTTGACCAAACCAAATCATGTTCCCCGCAACATTTCTTCCCCATTGACTTGTTACTCTTAGAGCTTGGGCTCCCAGGCGGTTAGAGGTTCCTCCGGAAGCTTCCTTGCGTGTGGTGTGCTCCGGAGAAGTTTGTAAAGGTGTGGTGGTCGCCTTCAAGACCAACCCCGAGTGTTTTGAGGCTCATCCGTTGGGGGTGACTCGAAGGAGAATATGGTGAGCCTTTGGTGGCATTCCGCAAGCTTTGGCTCCGGCACCGCTCCAAACGGAGATTAGGTCTTCCCCAAGGAAGAGTGAACTTCGGGTTAAAATCCTCGTCCTCGTCTCACTTGTGGTTAATCCTTTCCCGCACCTTTCTTTGTTGTTGTATGCTTGTTGGCTTGCTAAGTAGTTTGTTGCCTGGCATTTCTCTCTTGGAGCTTGCTTGTCATATAGGTTGCATTCACCTAGTTGCATATCTAGTGAACTCTTTTATCCGCTAAGCCTTAAAATCTACAAGTAAGATTAAAATTTGTAGTCTCCTATTCACCCCCCCCCCCTCTAGTCAACCGTATCGATCCTTTCAGCAAGTATCCTTGAACTTTTCGAACTCCTCTGCCGTAAGTGTCGGATTTTCCTCCAGAATCTTGGACAGGGGTTCCTTGGCCTCAATAGCTCGTTTCACCCTCCCTTTCCAGGAGGCCAAGTCATTGCTGAACATTCCCATGGTGTGATTGTTAATCTTTTTCATCTTTGGATCATCCCACGGTTGTTCTATGTTATCATCCCGGTCGGGGAACTTGAATCTCTTGTGCAACTTCGTCAGGTGCAACTGCCTCAAATGTTCTTTACTCCTTAAGTCATCATCGTTGATGCTCGCGCATTCCCATAGGATGCATCCTACTTGGTTCCCATAGCACTTGCGAGGTTCTTTCGGCTCTAATGCTCAAACTTGCCAGGTGCCATCTTTGTGATCACCAGTCGTCCAATGCCTAGTTTGTTAGGTTTTCGTATCCTCTGCTTCTTCTGCTTCTTCTTTTCGGTAGCGGCATCGGTGCTGGTACCTTCCCCGCCGGTATCTTCCCCGCCGGTCTCGGCGCCGCCATCGGTGTCGGCACCGTCAGTGCCGATGTTGGCGCCAGTACCATCATCTAGGCCGGCCTGCAAACCTTGACGTTGCTTAACAGACAAAAAGTTAAGGTACTCTTTTTCACCTTCATAATCCATCTTGTCTGCATCTTGGTCAGAAGGCCCTGTTTCTTCGTTGTTCGACATTGTTTCCTATGATTAAGTCTCCTCGTTTAATTCTAAAACTATGAAAAATGAGAAATGACATAAAAAAGATCAATGTTTGCCGGAATGTCATTTCCCAGCAACTCCCGTCACTCGATATGCCTACTATCTAGCACAAGTCATGCGAAAATTCACGGAAAATTTTGGAATGACCTTTGCTAAAAAATGGACATATCGAGCGCCTGAAATTCACCGGAACGGAAATGAATCAACATTCCCGCGTAACATAGGCCACTCGGATCATTTACCCTACACATAATCATCATTTTCCATATATGACATGTCCAAATGACATGTCCAAATTCCAAATATGACATGTCCAAAACATCACATGTCCACATATCACATGTCCACTTCAAATTTGCATATAAAAGGAAGAAAAATATAGAACTTGAAGAAAAATGCAAGAAGTCATAACAATATTTGAAAGTAAAGTTCAGCCTACCTAAATTTGCTTTAACAAGGGATGTTGATTTGGACAATTGCTTAAACTAATTCTGTTTTTTTAAATACTAATTCTAATTAACTAACTAAATTCATAACTAAATAAATAACCTAATTAACCTACTGCCCTAACTAAAACCTAAGTAAATTAAACAAAGAACCCTAGCTAGCAGAGGCGGCGAATAGATTGTGGGAGCGCCACCAGCCGCGGGGGTGGAGGCCGGTGATTAGGGCTGGGTTGGAGGGCGACGCTGGGAGGAAGAAGATGATGCGGTTGGTGGCTGTTGGATATTGATTTGACGGTCCAGATTTTCAACTGGCGATTAAAAAATGCAGGTACATGATGAACATGTGTTCCCATAGTTTTTCTCTCCAAACTTGAATATTGAATGTAGATTCAAAGATTCCAGGAGTTTTTGTAAAGTACTAAAAGTAGGCGATGTTGCAAGTGTGACGTGAGAAGATAATGTTGGGCATGTTTTTATTATGGCACTTCTAAAAATAATGAGTGCCATGTTTTTGTTCTTCTTCATTTGATTCATTGCGATTGCCCCCTATTTCGCACTAGGAGAATAATTTTCTGCATGGGAAATCAAGTCGAGTCGATCTCGACCCTTTTTCCCCGAAAAAAGATGGACTTTATTGGCTCAAATTGGAGCGTCAAGAATGAAAAAAAGACCCGGTCTCTACATAAGTAGGATGCACATAGTCAATACCAACATGCGCACACAAAATGCACGCCAACAAATAGCAAAGTCATATAAGACTAAAGCTATGCATGGGCAAGGAGAAAAAAAGAAAGCGATCAAATCCACAATCAGTAAACTACAATAGTGAATATCTCTGCACCAACCATCTGATGACACCACATGAACGAGAAAGTTCTTCAACAGCAACGCCTTTAAAAAGCATGCGATGCTCAAGCGCCGCCATCACCGGATCCAATCACCTAAGGACAGAATCTAGGTTTCACCATGAAAAACCAATCTAAGCATATCCGAGTAATGCCTTCAACAAGATAGCGCCGTAAAAACATCGCCATTATCAGGTATAACCAACTTGGTTCACACCTAGGCTTTCACCCCGGAGCTCAAGACTGGATGCTCAAGTAGCACTGCCATCGACGCCGGCCATGTGTTGTCGCCACCATTTTTTCTCGATCCCAACAGCTACATGCGATGCGATGTGTAATCGCAGCCGCTGCACAACCTCCTCTTTGCATCAAGCCGTCGTCCATATTTTGCATTTCATCGCCAAAGCCAACCTCCAGGTCTAGAGAGAGACACGCTCACAAGAACCTTTCGGTGGCCCCTGCAATTCACAACGAGGTCACCAACGCGCTACATAGACCCACCAAAACCGCCGCCTCCTTTCGATGTGCGACCATGGTGATCGCCGTCAACGCGTCAGCCTGCCGCCACCCACCGCGAGGGCTTTGGTCAACGAACACAGGCAGCGACGAGGAGAGGATGCATGGAGGAGAGGGCGCTGGGGGCGTCGGCGTGCAGGCGTCGCTCGAGTCGCGAAGAGCAACACAGGGCCGAACCATTTTCTTCGGGTGTCACACAGTGCAAGGGGACGGCGAAGATTCTGCTAGCCCGATGCACTGAAGTGCAAAGCTAGCCTTCACGTCCGCACACTCCGCCATCACGGATCTGGAGCGTAGGCACCACACGTCCGGACAAGTAGCACTGCACAAGCCGAGGATCGCCACCGCCATCCTCTGCCGTGCAGGCCAGCGCAACTCACAGCAGACCTGAAGAACAACCGTCACACATGCTCGCAGCACCGCGCCCAAGCACCCATGACCATGCCGATAATGAAGCGGACAGCCGGAGCCGTCCATGTCAGATCTGATCACCAACGCCGTTGTGCCGCCACCGCTGTCCATAAAAAAAAAGGTTTTGCAAGCTGTTTTAGCTTACAAAACGATCTTATATTATGAGATGGAGGAAGCAAAACACATCTCGTGTTTGTGTCAGGTTAATCAAATCTAAAACGGCATAGAAGATTTTGCCATGACATAAGACGAGGGTCAATTAAATCTCACCTCGAAGAAATATCCCGCGTGAATGAACTGAGCACCTATGCAAGAGTATCATTCTTATCGCGAACAACGTGGTACAACACGGGATATTGTTTTGGAGGTTGGCATTACATAGCCAGATGTCCTCACATAAACGAATTTCCGACCCGTCTTTAATAGCAAAAGATCCAGAGCGGAAAAAATGTTTCTTCGCCGCTATTAGACCAGACCAAAAATATGAGTCACTAGGTTTTCAATAGGCCTGAGACACAGTCTTTTGGCCTACATACTTGTTGCACGGGAGGGTTTGCCAAATGTCATCCTCAATAAGTAGTTTGAACAACAATTTACTAAATACCAATGCCACTTTGGTCTTTTTGCCTACAAACCACACTCCATTTGACCAGTTTGTACCTTTTCTTTTGACTGTCTCCTTACCAGAAGAATCTGGATCTAAAATAATCCAGCCTTTGCAAGAGGGGGTTGGAAAAGGAAGCATATAGAGAACCATATTTGTGAGGACAGAATTGATCAAGACCAACCGTCGTCCAACAGAAAGCAACTTTCCTTTACAGCTGCTCAATCGTTCCTCTAAGTGCTCCTCACCATGTTTCCACTCCGCAATAGTGAGACGCTGATAATGTATCAGAATTCCCAAATATTTAATCAGGAATTGGCCTTGTGCACACCCAAAGAGGTCAGCATAATCAGCCGCCTTCTCATGGGCTTCTCCCAAGCAGAACAATTCACTTTTATGGAAGTTGATTTTAAGGCCCGACATTTGCTCAAGCGCTGAAAGCAAAAGTTTCAAGTTTCGAGCCTTATCCAGGTCATGTTCTATAAAAGGAATCATATCATCAGCATATTGCACAATAGAGTCCACCATCCACAAGGTATGACACTACACCTGCAATTTGCAATCTGGTTGTCCTACTTGGCGCGATCAATTAGGATAGCCACCATGTCAGCAACAATGTTAAATAACATTGAAGACATGGGGTTACCCTGACGTAGACCTTTTTTTGTCTGAAATAATGGCCTGCGGCAGAAGTTTTGGGTCCACCAGCGCCATTTATCAGATAACCCTTTCATTATCATAGCCTATTGAAGGAAAGACGAGTTGACCTTGTCATTGGCCTTTTCAAAGTCAATCATAAAAATTACTCCGCTCATGTTTTTCTGGTGCATCTCAGGAACAGTCTCATGTAGGATTACTACTCCGTCGAGTATATTTCTGCCTTGCACGAAAGTCCTTTGAGATGGTCGGACGACATGGTCAGCAACTGTGTTGAACCTATTAGTAGTCACTTTGGTGAAAATCTTGAAGCTGGCATTAAGGAGGCATATGGGTCTATATTGTTGGATCCGCTCAGCCTGCTTAATTTTGGCAACAAAATGATCTCGCCAAAGTTAAGCCCGAATAGGTCAAGTTACCCGGCATAAAGACAATTGAACAATTCCAAAAGGTCAATCTTGATGACCTCCCAGAAATTCTAACAGAATTCTGTGGGGAAGCGATTCGGGCCTAGAGCTTTGTTATGTTTAATTTGGAACACCGCAAATCTCACCTCCTCTTCAGAGAAAGGTGCCTTGAGGATATTGTTCTCTTCTGTCGTGACTTGTGAAATGTCATCTATTTGGGCTTTGTCAATGTGAAACTACCTTCTTCCGATGCCGACCATTGGTGACGAGTTGGAAATAACGTGTATTATTGTCTCCCTTTAAGATGAAGTTGGCTTTAGATCTTTGGTAATATTTGATTTCCTCTTTTCACAAAAGACGTGCAACTTTCTCATTGGATTGATTTACTTTCCCATTGGATTGATTTTTCAACTCAATCTCTTATTGCGACAAGATGCGAGTCTCTGCGATTTTGTCGAGGTCGTCAATAATAGTGGATAGGCTTTGCTTTTTTTGTACATTTCATTGGTGTTTTTCGCCCATTCAGAGAGGTGTTGCCTTATGGCTCTTATTTTAAAGTTATATCTCTGAATAGGTGTACGACCTATGGTGGGCCTCTTCAAAGAAAGGTGTCATGAGGATATCGTTCGACTCTATGAGACCATACATTCTTGATTATGTCCTCAAAGTCTTCCCAGTGCAACGATCCCAGTTCAAATTTGAAAGGGCGGCCAGTAGTTGGGCTCGTGGAGTTAGAATCAAGAATAATAGGCACATGATACTATAATTCCTCGATACGCTCTAGGGCCGGTATGAGGGGAAACCCTTGTGAATCACCTATCAGTTTTAGGAATCGAACTAGGATGATTAGACTGCACAACCGCATGCCTAGCTAACCACTGAGATAAACCCTCTCTGGTTCATATTATATGCGTACATTTGTGCTGTGGTTGTGGTTATGATAGGCACGTTCTGGCACGCCAAGATCTCAGGACAGACATGCATCCAAGCTAGCAGCATGATGTGATGGTGTGACATGCCAGCCCAACAATGTACGTATATGCCAGCCCGCAAAGGCTGGCTCACAGCACAACCCGAATTGAATCGTAAAAAAGTGTCCCAATTCAAAAGCCCAAGGGTACAACCAAACCAACCAACCAATGTGTCTGCACGTACGTGTATAAATATGCCTGAAGCCACACTTTTTTTTCACGTAGCATGCCTTACTATGATGGTAGTGCCACTAAATTTACAGTACTGACGGACGGTGAAGACAAATGTTCCACGCACGATGTGATGTCGTTGTCGTCGCCATGGATGGATGATGCGGAGAAGGTGGATGGAGGTTGAGTCAGTCGTCTCCGATGTGGAAGCTCAGCCGCGAGTGGCTCCGCTTGATCCTCCCGGCGGCGGCGGCAGTGACCGGCTGGTCGGAAGTAGCAGCAGCAGCAGCAGCATCTGGATCGTACTTCTGCATCCATCCATCGGGATGAGCACAGCACGTTAATTGATCAGGCAGAAGAAAATCTAATAGCATCAGATGCAGTATTAAACTGCATCATGACTCATGATGATGGGCATCAGATCACAGCATGTGTGTACACTAGTAGTATATGGTGACTGATTTGGTGTATGTATGTATGTATATGAATGAGTGTGTGTATGCAGGAGAGGAGAGAAGCAGGACGTACAGTGGAGACCTCGATGAGCTTCTGCATGTTGTGGTGGCTGCCTCTGAACTGCCCGATCTTGGCCTTGCGCTCCGCCACCAGCGCCCTCAGCCGCTGCTCGTCCCGCGCCTCCACTGCCATGTGCAGAATTTGATCAATCAAACAGAAATGATTGACCATCGATCTCGGAGATGCTTGATCTTAATTTCTTTCCGGTGCTTGATTGATACTGTATGAACTTACACATGTTGTGGAGCCTGGCGAACGCGGCCAAGACGACGGCGGCCGAGGCCGGCACGGCGAGCAGAGGAGGCGCAAGCAGGAGCAGCAGCTTCCTGCTCCAGCCGGCCACGCGCCGCCGCCTCGCCGTCCAGTAAGCATGCACCAACGCCACCACCTGACCAGCATGCCGAAATGGTGAATAAATGTACAGGGGGTGATCAGATCAGGTGAGATGACGGCTGATGGGAGCAACGACGGATGAAAGAGTTAGCAGACGATGAAGATAGGTGATGGACCTCGATGGCGAGGGAGGCGACGGCGATGCCGCGCCGGACGCCGCAGGCACCGGCGTGGCGCCTGCTAATGCGGGCACGGACGGCTGCCTCCTCGTCGGCGACGGCGCGCAGCCGACGCTCGACCGCGGCCGGGTCCCCGGCGGGATCGCCGAGCTTCCACCACACTCCCGAGAAGCTGCCCGCGCGGGCCAGCCGCTTCGCCGCCGGCGCCTCCGCATCCGCCATCGGTGGAGCTCGCCTCACGAGGGTCTGCTAATCAGGCGTCAACTAGTTCAACTGTTTTTCATGCCTATAAATAACTGGAACGGAGTGGAGGAGTTGTGCGCCCATGTCAACAAAATCCACCGACCACTCTAGCAAAATAAATAAAACTCTCAACGTTGAAATGGCAGAATCGTACAATATCCTATTGTATTTTCAAGCAGAGAAACGCCAGCTAATTTAATTTTATTAGAATAGAATTTTCGAGCGGTGGATAAGATCGCCAGCCACAATCATTGATTGATCAACGAGCACGTCGCCAGCCAACTATGACCTGTTTTTTTCCTAACACGGTACCTAGGTTTTGAGTGCATGGTTAACAGTGCAGCTAGCTGATGGCTGTATGATGTTGTCATGTCATCTACAGCTAAATTTATTGTCGGCAAGTACAATAGTTAGATTAAAAATGTGCTACTTTACTACTACATAGCCCATCATCTACACTCAGATAATGCCTAGGAGCATATGTTGCACTTGGCTCTTATTCAGTAGTCGGCTCCTCTTCTCTCCCTTTTTATGCCAGCAAAAAATAAATTATTTTAATTCTTATAGGGTGCTTGCACAGGGGCGGAGCC
>NC_041390.1:629867027-629894184 GCF_002162155.2 Triticum dicoccoides | reverse complement strand
TAACCTTATTGTGGTTGCTCTAAGTGTAAGAGCACCTCCAACGGATCGACCCAAAGGGACACGAATTTTGTCTACTTTTCGTCCGTTTGGGTCAGCCTAACTAACACTTTTCTCCACTTTTTGTTTTGCGTCGGCATGTTCTCCCAATGCAGGCATACCCATGTCGAGCGGACGTAGCATTTCTTTTAAACAATTGAAGATGTCAGGGCTTCGCCAGTCGAGACGAAGGGCACCTGCACGCCTATGCCTGCGAGGACGAGCGTCGCCGCGGAGGAGCTCCTGCGCAGGTCCGTCTGCCGATCGTGTAGGTGGTGGTGGGGCCGGCGAGGTGCTGCGGGGCCGACACCCACCTCGGCACGGATCCAGCCCGCGGCCGGATGAGCGACCAGGGGCGGCGATGGCCGGGCACGCGACCAGGGTGGGCGGCGATGGGGAGCGGTTAGGCGTAGGGGGTAGCTGGAGAGAGAGATGGTGGGCCAGTAGATAAACTAAAAGAGAGAGGTGGGTGGGTGAGAGGTTGGCTAGGCCCGGACAAAGGCAAATGAGACGGGCACAGGAAACATCCGCAAATATGGGATCGAAATGTGTCTGAGCGAATATAAAATGAGAATGGGTCTCTATGTTGGGCCGACGTTTTTGTTCGTTTTGGTCCAAACGAACATGTTCTGCACGTCGTTTGATTGGCTACATCAAGCAGAGTGTAAATTGCAAATTAGTCCGCCAGAGCCTGGTTTGCTTGATGCAGCCTACCAACCGCGTCACTAGTACTTGTTCTCAACATGATAATTTTTCAAGATTTTATTTAGAACAGAGGTGCAGATATAGATGGCAGCAAACACAGCAACATTCCCAACATCCAAATCAAATGGGATTTAGCAAGTCACACAAATCGAGGCATTAACCAAAACACTGAAACAAAATCTAATAATATCAAAATCGAAATGAACAGAGTGTTTGTCTGTCATGGCGGCGTCCAAATCAGAAGATAGCGGAACAACAAAAGAGTGTTTTACATGAGCTAGTCAATCCAAGAAAGAATATATACACTTCCCATGTTCCCAAAGCAACAAAAGAAATCTCAAGTTACAGCACCAGAAATACAGCCAAGCATCGCAACCAAATCCCCACACGCACCGAGACAAAGAGAGGGAGGGATCGATCCGGTCCAAAGCTCAGATAAGATCAGCGACGTTCATGGGCATCTCATCGATCTGCGTGCTGTAGTACTGCTCGATGTCCCGAAGGATACGGATGTCGTCCTTGCGCACAAAGTTGATCGCCACACCCTGCAGTCATGGCACACGGAAAATTTTCATGCAAGTCAAGAGTAGGCAGCATTTGGGATGCAGAGAATAAACATTTTGTTAAGATTAGTCAAGCCTTGCATATTCACTTCCGACAAGAGCTTTTAATCAAAAGTGTTGAATCACTGAATTTACTCCAATTGTTTTCTTTACTGAGACAGCATTATCTTTTAATTGTTTTTAGCAACACAGAAACTATAACCAAAATTCTCTAGTCTAAACTAACTTGAGTTATGAAGCAGGGGTGAGAACTTTACCTTGCGCCCGAAACGCCCAGAGCGACCAATACGATGGATGTAAAGCTCACGGTTGTTTGGGAGATCGTAATTAATGACAAGAGAGACCTGAAACAAATCCAAACAGATTCAAGTCAGTAATCAAAGATGAGCATCATCATGCAACAGCGTGCTTGAAGCTAACCAACAAGTGAAAGCTAAAACTGGCAAACAAGACTTGCCTGCTGGACATCCAGCCCTCGAGCCCAAACATCGGTCGTGATCAGAACACGGGTCATGCCTCCCCTGAACTCACTCATGATCGCATCCCTTTCCTTCTGAGGCATGTCACCGTGCATAGCTGACACCGTGAAGTTGTTGGTGCGCATCCTTTCAGTAAGCCAATCCACCTGGCCAAAAGACAACTATCGCTTTAGCAAGCTGTGAACCATCAATTATGGCAATTGGACATAATTGACAAAGCTGCACATGGTTTTATAATACTTCTCAAGTCAAAGAAGCACATCACTACAATTTAATAGTGTAACCGATAGCAAACCCAAAATATAGTGATAGACTTAAATTCTAGCACTGATCAACACAGAACAGGAGAAAATGATCAACTTGTAGATTCAGCGACAAAGTGATATGCATATGCCATGTCAATAAGGATAAACAAGAAAATTGGTGTCGACAAATGCTAACTGGAGTAGAGCAGAGTACTTCAAATAACAGCAATTCACCAGGGGCAATCATATGAATAACAAGAATCATTCAACTGAGCTACGCATTACCTTTCTCTTAGTGTTGCAGAAAATGACAGCTTGGGTGATTGTAAGTGTATCATAAAGATCGCACAGTGTATCAAACTTCCATTCCTCTTTCTCAACAGCAACAAAGAATTGTTTGATGCCCTGCAAACATGACATGGAAAAGGTAAGTGCCAAATAAGATAACACACAGTAAACAAAACAAGTGGCAGTATTTACCTCTAGGGTCAACTCATCACGTTTTACAAGGATCCTGACTGGATCAGTCATGAACTTGCTAGTTATCTCCAAGATGTCATGGGGCAGGGTTGCAGAGATCAAAACAACCTGTGTGGTACAAGAATACACAATTTGAAAAGCATGAGATCTCTGCCATGGAGATCAACTATTTCTAGTCATCAGACTCGTGCTCATGTTAATATTAATTCGAAAAGGCTAATTTTCCCATTACATTTCACTGCTTGAGGAAATGTTCACCTGATGTAATACTGATGAATAATAGAAGGAAACGCAAAACAGAGGAGCACCCCAATCTGTCCCCATATATCTCTAACTCCTATAAAAAGCACATTTGATGATGTTTCATGTGGCTATTTCTAGAGCTCTCCTATCCATTACTGTTTGGCAAGGTTCTATTCTATTTATTTATATTGTCTATAGCTATATGCTGCATTGACATTGAGCACTAAACAGTTAGATAATCATGCAATTAAACAACCCAATGATAGATAATTAACCTTTATTTGACAAGCTTTAAACATGCATATAGTGTGATCTTTACATCTACTCAAAACATTATTCCAAAAGCCTAGGATGATCAAGTCACATAAAAAGGGCCTAGGCATAATTAACACTTCCTTTGCGCCAGCAGGTACCCTTTCACTTCTCTGTGTTTTCTCTAACTTGGTTTGCTTGCTCTGTTAAGTGCTGAATGTGTGCTTGGCTGCTTGCAGCTTGCACTGATCAGAGAGGAATGGCAGAAAGGGGGCAGCAGCAGTGGATAGGCTAAGCCTAGGACTTGGAGTTTGTAAGTTGATACCATGGTATTAGATATCCTGCTGCTAGAATAGCTTATTAAAATGCTTTGGGCTGAGCTACATGTCTATAGTTATATTAGTGGGCAACCATCATATCTGCAGAGTAATGTTGTTGGAAGTTATGGACATTTGTGTTGTTTGCCTGATGAGGTCCCAAGAGAGGAATTGTTGTATAGGTTTCAGATAAGGGAGAAACACAGACAACAGTGAAATCCCTGAATTAAGTAAATTAATTATCAGAGTTAGGGCTCTATTCTGTGCAGAAACAAACTTAACTAGTTCTTTCATTTCCTCGCGAGTTTCCGTATACTGTCTGCATGTAGTAACAGAAGTAACACCTTCAGTTGCCTCGTCAGCATGGATTAGTTTTTTGATTGTGATTGTGATTGTGATTGAAGTGTATGCCTTGATCTTTACTGGATGATGCAGTTCCGTGCCCTTGGTCCATTATTGTCCTTATTATTTCAGGGGCGAGCAACTGTTAGGTCTATGGCAATAGCTCAATTAAAAGTAGAGGTCTACTGTTTTTGCAAAGAAGATTTCACCATAATATTGCCACCATGGTAGAGGGTAGAAGAGGAGTGTAAAAGACAGAGGTAAAAAAGATGCATGGAGGACGTAACTAGAGGCTAGAGATAAAAAAAGATGCATGGAGGACGTAACTAGAGGCTAGAGATAAAAAGGGGCATTTATAAGAATCCAACAGGTGCGTGGTTGATGACTCACAAAATATAATGAATTTTAATAACATGTTTCTATACATGTTTTATCTTCCTTAGCTTTCTTTTTAGGAAATTTTATCTTTCATAGCAACGCACGGGCAGCTAACTAGTAACAATGACATGCATTGCTAGCTACAGCAAGATGATTACAGTCGAAAACGGTGCAAGATATTCGTGTTTCTCAATGAAAGAATCAAGACAGAAAGGTGATATATAGAGAGAAAAATTAAAGTCAGGTGACAACTTGAATTATGCAGTGAAAAGCCTGAAGACTGATAAATTACACAGATAAGTAGTTCAAAGACGGACCTGAAGTTCTGGGGGAAGATATCTGTAGACATCATATATCTGATCCTTGAAACCTCTGCTCAACATCTCATCGGCTTCGTCCTGTTATGAAATCAACCATGTTAGAATCGTTGAACTTGGCCAAATTTATTTTAAAAGAAATGCAGTATGACAAGAGCAAACTAACCAGGACTAGGAGCTTGATGGCTCTTGTGCGAAGGGTCCTTCTCTTGATCATGTCACATACTCTGCCCGGGGTGCCTGAAACAACATGCACTCCAGACTCGAGCTTCCTAATATCCTCGCCGATACTTTTGCCACCAACACAGGCATGCACAGAGACGCTCATGAAGTTACCAACAGCCTGCATCACCCTCTCTGTTTGCGTCGCAAGTTCCCTAGTTGGCGACAGTATCAGCGCCTGCACCCTACAGAATCGAATATCGACTTCAGCTTCACTCTTTCAGAGCAAGTGGCGTGTAAACAGTATCGTGACAGGCAGTAAAACTGACAAGGCACAAGGTCAACAGAGTGTAAATTGTATAGCCCATTCGCAGGGGGTGATACAATGCATTGGTTTTAGTAACAGGTTCCACAAATCTATTTTGGATCGAGTGCATATGCATCATGGAAAGCTGGTGCATAAAAGGGTTAAATGACAGTAAACAGGCAGTTGGACTCTAATGTTTGAACAGATTCCACAAACCTAGGCCGAAATCACACATCCCGCCGCAAAATCGAGAGCACGGCACGAATGAATCCACGCGGGCGCTAATGAGACCAGCTCTATCAGCGGGGCATGGCAGTCCAAGACGAGCATCAGCTAAATACAAACCCTAAAATCTAGCGAGTCCTTGGCCGACCAATCGGCCAAGCAAGCAAGCAATCCGACAATCCGGCGACGGTGGCAGAGGGAGGGGAGGGGAGGGGATGGGCGACTTACTCGTGGACGTTGGTCTCGATGACCTGGCAGACGGAGAGGGAGATCATGGAGGTCTTGCCGGTGCCGGACTGGGCCTGCGCGATGACGTCGCGGCCGGTGATGATGGGGATGACGGCCCGCTGCTGGATGGCGGAGGGCTTCTCGAAGCCGTAGCCGTAGATGCCGCGGAGCAGGTCCTCGCGGATCCCCATGGCGTCGAAGCTGCCGACCACCTCCACCCCCGCCGAGGTCTCGAAGGTCAGGTTCTCGTCGTCCATCGGCCGGCCGCCGCCGCCCGGCCCGCGCCTCGTCGACGTCGTCGCGCCGCCCGCCGCCGCCGCCATCGGAGAAGCTGCGAAACCCTAGCTGGATGTGGGGGTTGGAGACGTGGGGAGCAGCAGCAGCAGCAGAGAGAGAGATTCGGAGGGGGAGGAGACTCTTTTGCCTTTTGCGCGTGGCGTGGGTACCTGGCAGGCCGGCCCGCGATGCGAGGTCGGTGGATCGGGGGTGTTTTCTCGGCCGTGCGTGGGCCGCTCTCGGGCCTGATAGAGATACAGAAAAAAAAAACGATTCATGAGGCGGGCGCCCCCTGTGTCTTGCTTTATTATAGCGAGACTTACCGCTCAATAAAAATTATAGCTAGAATTTTTTTTAGATTTGCCAGCGCTTTATTGATCAACGTGGATGTTTAAGGAAATACAACAAGGGTCATGCGGAGTAATAATCCACAAGTGGGCCTAGCAAAATTGAGTGTTTGGCAAGTAAATAAATGAGCTTCCGAATTCGAAGCTCTACCTTCAAGAGTAACTAAGCGGCGATCTAACTTACTAGCCCTAGTAGTGAATTCCTTAACGATGGCCTCATAAGTGTTTCCTCTTCCCTCCCAAGATGTCATTCGCCACTGTTTTGGAGTCACATGCAATAACAATCTTTGAGATTGAGACATCTTTAGCTAGAGATAAAGCCTCATGTCAAGCTAGGATTTGCAACATTGATGGGTCTGTGGTACAGGGCAGCAGAATAGGGCGATTCCTATATGACGCGCGCGAGCGTCAAGCTCTCGCCGCTTCGCTCAAGCAAACAAACCGATCGACACGATATGGGCCGGCCCACTTGGAGCGAGGAACTGGTTTTGTGAAACTTCCAGAATGTTCCCTGAACCGGGTTTTTTCTGTTTTGTTTTTTCGGTTTTCTTCATTACTTTTAGTAAATGTTTTCTTTTTTCTTCTTTCTTATCCCCTTTCTTCTCTTTTTTTTCTACTTTTTGTGTTTCTTTTTTCTTCTTCTTTTTCCGTTTTCCATAAATTCAAAATATCCAAAATATGTTTAGATTTTTTGAAATTCGTTTGACTTTTCAGAAAATGTTTTTTGAAATTCCAAATTTTGTTCATGTTTTCGAATTTTGTTCACGTTTCAAAAATAGTTTTGAATTCCAATTTTTTGTTTACCGTATTGAAGAAAAGTGTTCACCATACATTGAAAAAAATGTTCAATGTGTATAAACAAATGTTCATCATATATAGAAATTTTGTTCAGCATGCATTCCAAAGGAGTTCATCGTATTTTTAAAAAAATGTTCTATGTGTATTTGAATATTGTTCACCATACATTGAAAAAATGTTCAGTGTGTATAAAAAATGTTCATCATGTAGAGAAATTTTGTTCAGCATGCATTCAAAAAAAGTTCAGCATATTTAAAAAAATGTTCAATGTGTATTTGAATAATGTTCACCCTATACTAAGAAAATGTTCAATGTGTATTCTAAATTCGCTTTCTAAAAATTGTTCGGGGTACAAAAAAAGTATTCAGATTTCAAAAGTTTGTTCAATTTTTGAAAAACATAGTTTATGTTTAAAAGAACAAGAATATTCGAAATTGCCGTAAGATTTTCGGACATTGTTCGCATATTTAAGATTTTCATTTTTCCAAGAATTAATGGAAAATGTTGAAAAACCCCGGATCTACCAATTGGATTGGTACTTAAAAACAAACGCCGTTTTTAGGATGTACACAATTAGTATCCCAGCTGGCCAGCTTCGTTTGCAGGCAGGGCCGACCCATTCGTGCGTCAGCTTTAGCGAAACCACCTTGTTTTGACGCACACGAGCATCGAGCAGGGGCACCCACAGAATAGATGATGAACCCCAGTATCATCAGCTCGAGATGTCGTGAACCCTCGCGTGAAGCAGAGCGCCAGATAGACCGGCCCAGCCGCACGGGAGGTCATAGCCTCAGGCTTTTTTTCTTATTTCATTTCACATTTTTCTATCAAAAATGTAAAAAGTGTATGGAAAAAAAGTAGACATCAAAAAATATAAGATTTCAAATAATTGTGAATCATGTATTTAAAAAAGGTTTAACGTGTGTATAAAAATGTTTCTAATGTATACGAAAAATGTTGAATGTGCACTTAAAATCAAGAAAAAACAAAAAAAGGAAACAAAGAAATAAGAAGAAAAAAAAGAAGATAATCGAGAAAGAAACAAAAAAACTGAAGAAAAAAAGAAAGAAAACAAAAGTGAAAACCGAGACAAAGTTGGAAAAATTATAGCAAGTTTTATGTGACTGCTACGGGCTGAGCAAGAACCATTCTTACCTACGCATCAAAACCACAACGATATTTCGTCAAGTATGTGCTGTTTTAACCTTCTCAAAGACCGAGTGTAGCCACACTCGATTTAATTAAAGTTGGAGAAACTGACACCCGCCAGCCACCTGTGTGCGAAGCACGTCGATAGAACCAGTCTCGCGTAAGTGTACGCGTAATGTCGGTCCGGGCCGCTTCATCCAACAATACCGCCGAATCAAAGTATGACTTGTATCGCCCACAACTCACTTGTGTTCTACTCGTGCATATAACATCTATGCATAAACCCGGCTCGGATGCCACAGTTGGGGAACGTAGTAATTTCAAAAAAATTCCTACGCACACGCAAGATCATGGTGATGCATAGCAACGAGAGGGAAGAGTGTTTTCCACATGCCCTCTTAGACCGAAAACGGAAGCGTTATGACAACGCGGTTGATGTAGTCGTACGTCTTCACGATCCGACCGATTCAAGTACCGAATGCACGGCACCTCCGAGTTCAGCACACGTTCAGCTCAATGACGTCCCTCGAACTCATGATCCAGCAGAGCTTCGAGAGAGAGTTCCGTCAGCACGATGGCGTGATGACGGTGATGATGATGCTACCGGCGCAGGGCTTCGCCTAAGCACTGCTACGATATGACCGAGGTGGATTATGATGGAGGGGGCACCGCACACAGCTAAAAGATCAACTGATCAACTTGTGTCTATGGGGTGCCCCCCTTCCCCGTATATAAAGGAGTGGAGGAGGGGGAGGGGCCGGCCCTCCTAGGCGCACCCCAAGGGGAGTCCTACTCCCACCAGGAGTAGGACTCCAACCCATCCAAGAGTAGGAGTAGGAGAGAGGGAAGGAGGAGAGAGGGGGAAGAAAAGGGGGGCGCCGCCCCCCTCCTTGTCCAATTTGGACTAGAGGGGGAGGGGGCGCGCGGCCTGCCCTGGCAGCCCCTCCTCTTCTCCACTAAGGCCCAATAGGCCCATTACACTCCCTGGGGGGTTCCGGTAACCCCCCGGTACTCCGGTATTTGTCCGAACTTACCCGGAACCCTTCCGAAGTCCAAACATAGTCATCCAATATATCGATCTTTATGTCTCGACCATTTCGAAACTCATCGTCATGTCCGTGATCATATCCGGGACTCCGAACTACCTTCGGTACATCAAAACACATAAACTCATATTACCGGTCGTCACCGAACGTTAAGCGTGCGAACCCTACGGGTTCGAGAGCTATGTAGACATGATCAAGACTCGTTTCCGGTCAATAACCAATAGCGGAACATGGATGCTCATATTGGCTCCTACATATTCTATGAAGATCTTTATCGGTCAGACTACATAACAACATACGTTGTTCCCTTTGTCATCGTATGTTACTTGCCCGAGATTCGATCGTCGGTATCTCAATACCTAGTTCAATCTCATTACTGGCAAGTCTCTTTACTCATTTCGTAATACATCATCCCGCAACTAACTCATTAGTTGCATTGCTTGCAAGGCTTATAGTGATGTGCATTACCGAGAGGGCCCAGAGATACCTCTCCGACAATCGGAGTGACAAATCCTAATCTCGATCTATGCCAACTCAACAAGTACCATCGGAGACACCTGTGGAGCACCTTTTATAATCACCCAGTTACGTTGTGACATTTGGTAGCACACAAAGTGTTCCTCCAGTATTTGGGAGTTGCATAATCTCATAGTCACAGGAACATGTATAAGTCATGAAGAAAGCAATAGCAATATACTAAACGATCGAATGCTAAGCTAACGGAATGAGTCAAGTCAATCACATCATTCTCTAATGATGTGATCCCGTGAATCAAATGACAACTCATGTCTATGGCTAGGAAACTTAACCATCTTTAATTCAACAAGCTAGTCAAGTAGAGGCATACTAGTGACACTCTGTTTGTCTATGTATTCACACATATACTAAGTTTGCGGTTAATACAATTCTAGCATGAATAATAAATATTTATCATGATATAAGGAAATATAAATAACAACTTTATTATTGCCTTTAGGGCATATTTCCTTCAGTGACTGTCCCATGATGAATATCATCCAACAAGTCGCCGATCCAATGCCTACGAATTTATCTTATATTTTATTTGCTAAGTTAGTACTGCTATTATCGCTGTTACACTTGCTACAAAATTACTGCTATCACTGTTATCATTGCTGTTACTTGAATTGACAACTCAGCTGCTAATACTTTCAAATATTCTTTGGCTCCCCTTATGTCGAATCTATAAATTTGGGTTGAATACTCTACCCTTGAAAACTGTTGCGATCCCCTATACTTGTGGGTTATCACGTGGGTATCTGACGGGCCGGGCCGCGATGTGAGGTCGGTGGATCAGTTCTTTTTGTGGACTGGCCGATCTCTGTCCTGAGAGAGAGAAAGAAAAAAAGATTCGTCTAGCAGGCGCCCGTTACAGTGCAATCTGCAAACGCGCGCCTGCAGCAGTCCGAGCTGGGCCGGCCCATTCTACCTTTTTCTTTTCTGAAAAGGATAAGAAAAGCAACGGGACCCAGATTCGAACTCAAGACTAGTCGATAGAAAGCAAATCGAAGTAACCACTAGGACACCACCATGGGTCATGCAATCTCTCTTCTTTCCACCCTTTTATTCCTTTCTATTCGCGAAGCTTTCCTTTTTTCTTTTCTTAAATGTGTGAGTATTTTTTTAAAGAAAATTTCAAATTCGTCGGACATTTTTTTTTCTAATTCTATTTTTTCGCATTTAGTGAACTCTTTTTCAAATTCGATGAACTTTTTTTGAATTCGATGAAGTTTTGTTGAAATCGATGAACTTTTTTCAAATTCGGTGAATTTTTTTCCAAACCCGGTGAACTTTTTTTCAAATCCGGTGAACTTTTTTCAAATCCGGTGAACTTTTTTTAAAATCCGGTGAACTTTTTTCAAAATTGATGAACTTTTCTTTCAAATTTGATGAACTTTTTTACGAAATCGATGAAAACATTTTTCAAAATCACAATGTTTTTTCCAATCGATTCAAAAAAATTTAAGTGGTACAATATATGAATAAAATAGCGCTGCGGCCCAGTTATTATGTTTTCGCCTCTGCTACTAAGAAACAACGACAAGTAGCTCGTATGGCTTGTGGCACCTGTATGACAACACGATGTGATAAGTTCGACTCCGCCAGGAGCGCGAAGCGCCGTATAGGAGCTCCCGCCCCTAGCCGGAGTGGGAAAATATCTGGTTAAACCACTATTGCAATATTTGCTAAACCATTTGTTTTAGAGATGTCTAGCATAGATATGTATAAACAATATAATTTAAAAAAGTATCAAAAAATAAATTTTTTATAAAGTAAAAATTGAATTCAGCCTAACACATGAGTATTTTTCAATCATAAACATTACAAATATTTAATAAAATAAAAACACAAATTATATTTAACCTTTTTATGTGGTTAAGTATGCCAAATAAGTAATGAAAAATTATACTCTTAACTCTATAGTATGGTAAGTATAAAATATGCATAGATCAAGTGGAAATGGTGACTTAAAATAAAATAAAATCAGAGCTAAGCAGTCTAACTAATCATGTACTGCAATCAGTGTTTTGTTACCTCGATCAGATGCTTTACTTTAAGTCACCAATTAATCATCAGTAGAGACGTGGGGAGCAGCACACGAGCATTCTTCAGAGAAGTGGGGAGACGTGGGGAGAGAGACGGAGGGGGAGACTCTTTTGCTTGCGTGGGGGTGCCGGGCTGGCGGGGACCTGACTGGCGAGGTCGGTTCCTGTTGAGGGGGGGGGGCGGTTGCGTCGCGGGTCGTGAGTGGGCTGCTCTCGTGACAGAAAAATAACGATTCGTGTGGGGTTTCGACCCCGCCGGTGGGAGGGAGGCGTGGACAAAGGCTGCAACTTATCCAAATCTGACGAATATATAAGAAAAACTAAACAAGATGCATGCGCGCTCCCATGATTGGGACCATCGGGTCCTTAAGAAGTCGAAGAAGCGGTTAAGGAAAGCTCACAGAGAGCTTGAAAGAGTTATGGTTGAGCCTATAAATGATGCTAATGATGAAAAGAGAAATAAATTGGTCGAGTTAATTGTGTATTTGTTAGAACTTGAAGAGACTAGTAAGCGTGCACGTGTAACACACGTATAATCATAGGAAAATACGAGATACCATACAAATCACTATCTAACAATAGCACACTTACAAAAAGTTGGACCATCTCAAGGTTTTCTTCTAGCTCTGCACCAATACTTTTTACTGAAAAAGAATCATACACGCCTACCTACGTATTGTATGACATAGCCATAAATCTGTCTTAAAATGATACCATGAATCTAGTGAATCCACAATGAATCTTTCAACTGAACTAAATCCACGACATGAATTATGGGACGGAGGAAGTAATATTTTTACATGCTTTGGGATTGTAAAATGGAATAACGATAAGTTAATCTTAAGGCCCATAAAAATATAAGAACAAAAATTACCTACAATATATAGTAAGACAACAGTCAACTAAAATTTGATTGTAGAATTGTAGGATGTTGGTTTATTACCAATAAAATTCATTGTTGATTAGTAGGTCAAGTTCCCTCTGAAGGATAACAATAATGGCGGCATGATCTTGAGGAGCATCAACATGATTGCAGCGTACCTAATGCTCAACCCCTGAATCTTCCTTGAACTATTGCCAACGATTCAGTTTATCCACATGCACCATGAAACTCAATCAACTGAACAAAAGCTATAATGTAAACAAATTAATGTAACATTTTCTAAGTATGTCCTCTTATTTAGCATACTAAATTTTCCTTTGTCTAAAAGAACAATTTCATACACAATATGTACACAAAAGGAAAAACCAAAAAACTCCAGTTCATGACAAGTATTTAGCATACTAAAATTTTCCTTTCTCTAAAAGAACAATTTCATACACAATATGTACACAAAAGGAAAACCAAAAAACTCCAGTTCATGACAAGTATATAGTTTGGTAGATAGAAAGACTCTTATGACATGGATCATAAAATAATTTGTGGAAATATATGTATGTTTGTCCTTAAGTAGGTTAAACGTCTTTGCTCGGAGAAAATTGGAAGTACATAAGAAAAATTTCAAGGGTTCTACATTCAACGTCTGCAAAAACTCCAGGTAGTACATTATATACATGGCATAAGTTTCTTTCAGATTTATCACATACCCATAAATGCAAGCCAACCCAAACAGTGCCTTGCATGCATATACTGCAAGAGAGCATTAACCATGTGAGCGCATATAAATCAAGCTTGCCCGAACAAAAGAAAAGGAAATCACTCGTAGAGAAATCAGATAACCATATGAAGTTATTAACTTCCACCTTCTCATCATTCAAATGCACCCTCTAGGAGTAGCAGTGGATAAACTGAATCGTTGCAAGCTAGTAACTAAAATAACCCCACAAACTACAATAAAAAACTAAATCCATGATAAGAAAAATCTAAACTGAATGCCTTGTAGACCATGCCACATATGCTCAAAATAGATAAACGGATCAACATGACAGTAGGTTAATATATTAGGGCAAGAATGAAGTGGGTATATGGGGTAGAACAATCAATGTGTTGGGTCAATAACTGCAGGGAGTCAATTGCGGAGCAGGCGGCTGACCGGTGAACACGATATTTTCTATGCCACAAAAAGTGTCTGGGACCAATTAAGTCATTCACAAAAACAAATATGAGGCGAACCTGATGGATCATCACCTCAATTTTTGCCACCACATTGTATGTGATCCCCTAATTCGAGTGTGGTGGATTGGTGCAGACATTCCCCTAAGCCAACAAAAACTGCATTCAGTTTCAGTAAGGAGATACATGATTAAAGGAGTATCAAACACTCACCTATGTGTTTCAAGTAGAGGAAACAATTCCTTGGAGCTAGTGGCGTGTAAAAAATATTTTCTATATATTAACTTGTACATGATGTTTCCTGTCTCCAAACATTTATTGGCATGATCAATATAGCATAGCTATCAAGGATCAAGTATTTGCAATGTAAGCAGCAAAATTCCACGAAGCTACGAAGCATTCGGTGAATTTGCATTGATTCTGAAGAGATAGTGAATTTGAATTTGGGAGTTAATTCTACGTTTGCTTATTATGCCATGCTATGCTAGTAGACGTGGATTGGGTGAGTGATATCCATGATAGATGTGAGTTTTGTTAATTAATGGTTTATCTAAGGTGGCAACTTAAACACACATCTAGGTGGATTGAGGCACCTGGGTATTCCAGGACTTGCCTGTTTTCTTTTGGACCGCCACCCAGGCTCAAAGGGATCATGAGATTATTCATGCTAGAAACTTCCGTGTGCAGCCACAAGCTATTATGGGCTCTAGCATAGTTGAGTAAGTTGTGCGAACTCTTATAGTGGTAGACTAGCAGATGTAGGGGATGTAGGTGGTACGGTCTACCCGGACGTAAGGTGCAAGCGCTTCTGAAAGACTATGTCTTGGTCATCCGTCTTCTCAAACACCTTGTAGTGCGAGAAACCAAACGGAGGCGATCGAGTCTTGTGGGGAAAGTGCGCAAAACTCTGCAGAGTGTAATAAACTAATCATGGTTAGCCGTGTCCGCGGTTATGGACATTTTGAGTATCTAATACCTGGATTATCATGTGAATCTCAACATGTTACTCTAAATTAATTTTGTTGGGTTTGTTTAATGATGATTCTTAATTGAGATTGAGAATGCTGTCAACCATTCTCAATGTTTAACAACTACCATGATAGTTAAATAAATTTATTCCTTTGAAGTAGGGAAAAATTGGCTTTACGCAAAACTGTAACCGTAGAGCTTTCCACCAGCCAAATATGCATATAGTATAGCTGTTTCATTCCATTACTCTCTTTGTGTTACATTGCCAGCATATTCCATGTGCTGACCCGTTTTCGGGCTGCAACATTAATGTTGCAGACTTTTCAGACGACGATTAAGGAGTTTTTAGGTCGTGGTTCTATACTCAGTGATGCCGTTGGAGTTGATGGACTCACTTATCTTCCAAGCCTTCCGCTGTTATCGTTATTAGATGGCCTTAAGCCATATTTATTGTATTAAGTTCTCTTTTGAGACGCTCGATGTAATAAGTGTGTGATTGCTACTCTGCTATAAATCCTTCGAGTATTGTGTGGTGTCAGCATTACTGATCCAGGGATGACACTGGAGCACAGAGATCAGACTGTTTGAGGTCTGGTCGCTACACGACACATTGATGTAGATCAAGATGATGGAGATCATGGTGTCATGTCGGTGACGATGGAAATCATGACAATGCTTTGGAGATGGAGATGAAAGGCACAAGATGATGATGGCCATATCATGTCACAAATTTTTTGATTGCATGTGATGTTTATCTTTTATACATCTTATTTTTCTTAGTTCGACGGTAGCTTTATAAGATGATCTCTCACTAAATTTCAAGATAAAAGTGTTCTCCCAGAGTATGCACCGTTGCCAAAGTTTGTCATGCACAGACACCACGTGATGATCGGGTGTGATAAGCTCTACGTCCATCTACAACGGGTGCAAACCAGTTTTGCACACGCGGAATACTCAAGTTAAACTTGACGAGCCTAGCATATCCAGATATGGCCTCAGAACACTGAGACCGAAAGGTCGAGCGTGAATCATATAGTAGATATGTTCAACATAGTGATGTTCACCATTGAAAACTACTCCATTTCACGTGATGATCGGTTATGGTTTAGTTCATTTGGATCACGTGATCACTTAGAAGATTAGAGGGATGTCTATATAAGTGGGAGTTCTTAAGTAATATGATTAAACTGAACTTAAATTTATCATGAACTTAGTCCTGGTAGTATTTGCATATCTATGTTGTAGATCAATTGCTCGCGTTTAGCTCCCCTGTTTTATTTTTGATATGTTCCTAGAGAAAACTAAGTTGCAAGATGTTAGTAGCAATGATACGAATTGGATCCGTGATCTGAGGATTTTCCTCATTGATGCACAGAAGAATTATGTCCTTGATGCACCGCTAGGTGACAGACCTATTGCAGGAGCAGATGCAGACGTTATGAACGTTTGGCTAGCTCAATATGATGACTACTTGATAGTTTAGTGCACCATGCTTAAACAGCTTAGAATCGACTTCAAAGACGTGTTAAACGTCATGGACCATATGAGATGTTCAAGGATTTGAAGTTAATATTTCAAGAAAATACCCGAGTTGACATATATGAAGTCTCCAACAAGTTCTATAGCTAAAAGATGGAGGAGAATAGCTCAAGCAGTGAGCATGTGCTCAGATTGTCTGGGAACTAGAATCGCTTGAATCAAGTGGGAGTTAATCTTCCAGATAAAATAGTGATTGACAGAATTCTCTAGTCACCATCACCAAGTAAGTAGAACTTCGTGATGAACTATAGTATGCAAGGGATGACGAAAACGATTCCCAAGCTCTTCGTAATGCTGAAATCAACGAAGGTAGAAATCAAGAAACGCATCAAGTCTTGATGATTAACAAGACCACTAGTTTCAAGAAAAGGGGCAAAGGGAAGAAGGGGAACTTCAAGAAGAACGGCAAGCAAGTTGCTACTCGAGTGAAGAAGCCCAAGTCTGGACCTAAGCCTGAGACTAAGTGCGTCTACTGCAAAGGGATTGGTCACTGGAAGCGGAACTACCCCAAGTGATTGGCGGATAAGAAGGATGGCAAAGTGAACATAAGTATATTTGATATACATGTTACTGATGTGTACTTTACTAGTGTTTATAGCAACCCCTAAGTATTTGATACTACTTCAGTTGCTAAGATTAGTAACTCGAAATGGGAGTTGCAGAATGAACAGAGACTAGTTAAGGGTGAAGTGACGATGTGTGTTGGAAGTGGTTCCAAGATTGATATGATCATCATCGCACACTCCCTATACTTTCGGGATTAGTGATGAACCTAAATAAGTGTTATTTGGTGTTTGCGTTGAGCATGAATATGATTTGATCATGTTTGTTGCAATATAGTTATTCATTTAAGATAGAGAATAATTGTTGTTCTGTTTACATGAATAAAACCTTATATGGTTGCACACCCAATGAAAATGGTTCGTTGGATCTCGATCATAGTGATACACATATTCATAATATTGAAACCAAAAGATGCAAAGTTAATTATGATAGTGCAACTTATTTGTGGCACCGCCGTTTAGGTCATATTGGTGTAAAGCACATGAAGAAACTCTATGCTGATGGGCTTTTGGAATCACTTGATTATGAATCACTTGATGCTTGCGGACCATGCCTTATGGGCAAGATGACTAAGACTCCGTTCTCCGGAACAATGGAGCGAGCAACTGACTTATTGGAAATAGTACATACTGATGTATGCGATCCGATGAGTGTTGAGGCTTGCGACAGGTATTGTTATTTTCTGACCTTCACAGATGATTTGAGCAGATATGGGTATATCTACTTGATGAAACATAAGTCTAAAACATTTGAAAAAGTTCAAAGAATTTCAGAGTGAAGTGGAAAATCATCGTGACAAGAAAATAAGGTTTCTATGATCTGATCGCGGAGACAAATATTTGAGTTACGAGTTTGGTCTTCAAATTAAAACAATGTGGAATAGTTTCACAAATTCGTGCCACCTGGAACACCACAACATAATGGGGTGCCCGAATGTCATAACCATACTTTATTGGATATAGTGCAATCTATGATGTTTCTTATCGATTTACCACTATAGTTTTGGGGTTGTGCATTAGAGACAGCTGCATTCACGTAAAAAGGGCACCATCTAAATTCGTTTGAGACGACACCGTATGAACTATGGTTTGGCAAGAAACCAAAGTTGTCGTTTCTTAAAGTTTGGGGTTACGATGCTTATGTGAAATAAGTTTCAGCATGATAAGCTCAAACCCAAATCGGAGAAGTGTGTCTTGATAGGATACCCAAAAGAGACTATTGGGTATACCTTCTATCACAGATCCGAAGGCAAGATCTTTGTTACTTAAAATGGATCCTTTCTAAGAGAAGGAGTTTCTCTCGAAAGAAGTGAGTGGGAGAAAAGTAGAACTTGATGAGGTAACTGTACCTGCTCCCTTATTGAAAAGTAGTTCATCACAGAAATCTGTTCCTGTGACTACTACATCAACTAGTGAGGAAGCTAATGATGATGATCATGTAACTTCAGATCAAGTTACCACCGAACCTCGTAGGTAAACCAAAGTGAGATCCGCACCAGAGTGGTACGGTAATCCTGTTCTGGAAGCGATGATGAGCCCAGATTCTGAAAAATGGCTTGAGGCCATGAAATCTGAGATGGGATCCATGTATGAGAACAAAGTATGGACTTTGATTGACTTGCCCAATGATCGGTGAGCCATTGAGATTAAATGGATCTTCGAGAGGAAGATGGACGCTGATAGTAGTGTTACTATCAGAAAGTTAGAAATGTCGCAAAAGGTTTTCGACAAATTCAAGGTGTTGACTACGATGAGAGTTTCTCACTCGTATCTATGCTTAAGTCTGTCTGAATCATGTTAGCAATTGTCGCATTTTATGAAACCTAGCAAATGGATAAACAAAACTGCATTCCTTAATGGATTTATTAAAGAAGAGTTGTATATGATGCAACCAGAAGGTTTTGTCAATCCTAAAGGTGCTAACAAAATATGCAAACTCCAATGATCCATCTATGGACTGGTGCAAGCATCTCGGAGTTGGAATATACGCTTTGACAAGTTGATCAAAGCATATAGTTTTATACAGACTTGCAGTGAAGTCACCGCAAGTCTGTATTTACAAAAAGTGAGTGGGAGCACTACAGCATTTCTGATAAGTATATGTGAATGACATATTGTTGATCGGAAATAATGTAGAATTATTCTGCAAAGCATAAAGGAGTGTTTGAAAGGAGTTTTTCAAAGAAAGACCTTGGTGAAGCTGCTTACATATTGAGCATCAAGATCTATAGAGATAGATCAAGACGCTTGATAAGTTTTTTCAATGAGTACATACCTTGACAAGATTTTGAAGTAGTTCAAAATGGAACAGTCAAAAAAAAGGGTTCTTGCCTGTGTTACAAGGTGTGAAATTGAGTAAGACTCAAAGCCCGACCACGGCAGAAGATAGAAAGAGAATGAAAGTCATTCCCTATGCCTCAGCCATAGGTTCTATAAAGTATGACATGCTGTGTACCAGATCTATTGTATACCCTACACTGATTTTGGCAAGGGAGTACAATAGTGATTTAGGAGTATATCACTGGACAGCGGTCAAAATTATCCTTAGTGGAATAAGGATATGTTTCTCGATTATGGAGGTGACAAAAGGTTCGTCGTAAAGGGTTACGTTGATGCAAGTTTTGACACTGATCCAGATGACTCTAAGTCTCAATCTGGATACATATTGAAAGTGAGAGCAATTAGCTAGAGTAGCTCCGTGCAGAGCATTATTGACATAGAAATTTGCAAAATACATTCGGATCTGAATGTGGCAGACCCGTTGACTAAACTTCTCTCACAAGCAAAACATGATCACACCTTAGTACTCTTTGGCTGTTAATCACATAGCAATGTGAACTAGATTATTGACTCTTGTAAACCCTTTGGGTGTTGGTTACATGACGATGTGAACTCTGGGTATTAATCACATGGTGATGTGAATTATTGGTGTTAAATCACATGGTGATGTGAACTAGATTATTGACTCTAGTGCAAGTGGGAGACTGAAGAAAATATGCCCTAGAGGCAATAATAAAGTTATTATTTATTTCCTTATATCATGATAAATGTTTATTACTCATGCTAGAATTGTATTAACCGGAAACTTAGTACATGTGTGAATACATACACAAACATAGTGTCACTAGTATGCCTCTACTTGACTAGCTCGTTGATCAAAGATGGTTATGTTTCCTAGCCATAGACATGAGTTTTCATTTGATTAACGGGGTCACAACATTAGGAGAATGATGTGATTGACTTGACCCATTCCGTTAGCTTAGCACTTGATCATTTAGTATGTTGCTATTGCTTTCTTCATGACTTATACATGTTCCTATGACTATGAGATTATGCAACTCCCGTTTACCGGAGGAACACTTTGTGTGCTACCAAACGTCACAACATAACTGGGTGATTATAAAGGTGATCTACAGGTGTCTCTGAAGGTACTTGTTGGGTTGGCGTATTTCGAGATCAGGATTTGTCACTCCAATTGTCGGAGAGGTATCTCTGGGCCCACTTGGTAATGCACATCACTTAAGCATTGCAACTAATGAGTTAGTTGCGGGATGATGTATTACGAAACGAGTAAAGAGACTTGCCGGTAACGAGATTGAACTAGGTATTGAGATATCGATGATCGAATATCGGGCAAGTACCATACCGATGACAAAGGGAACAACGTATGCTGTTATGCAGTTTGACCGATAAAGATCTTCGTAGAATATGTGGGAGCCAATATGAGCATCCAGGTTTCGGTATTGGTTATTGACCGGAGACGTGTCTTGGTCATGTCTACATAGTTCTCGAACCCGTAGGGTCCGCACGCTTAAAGTTCGATGACGGTTATATTATGAGTTTATGTGTTTTGATGAACCGAAGGTAGTTCAGAGTCCCAGATAAGATCGGGGACATGCCGAGGAGTCTCGAAATGGTCGAGACGTAAAGATCGATATATTGGACAACTATATTCGGACATCGGAAAGGTTCCGAGTGATTCGGGTATTTTTCGGAGTACCGGAGAGTTACGGGAATTCGCCGGGGAGTATATGGGCCTTATTGGGCTTTAGGGGAAAGAGAGAGGAGAGGCTGCGCGCCCCCCAAGGCCTAGTCCGAATTGGACTAGGGGGAGGGGTTGCGCCCCCTCCTTCCTTCTCTTCTCTTTCCCCTTTCCTTGACTCCTACTCCTACTACTTGGAAGGGGGGAATCCTACTCCCGGTGGGAGTAGGACTCCTCCAAGGGCGCGCCATAGAGAGGCCGGCCCTCCCCCTCCTCCACTCCTTTATATACGGGGAAGGGGGCACCCCTTGGAGACACAACAATTGATTTGATCTTTTAGCCGTGTGCGGTGCCCCCCTCCACCATAGTCCACCTCGATAATACTGTAGCGGTGCTTAGGCGAAGCCCTACGTTGGTAGAATATCATCATCGTCACCACACCGTCGTGTTGACGAAACTCTCCCTCAACACTCGGCTGGATCGGAGTTCGAGGGACGTCATCGGGCTGAACGTGTGCTGAACTCGGAGGTGCCGTGCGTTCGGTACTTGATCGGTCGAATCGTGAAGACGTACGACTACATCAACCGCGTTGTGCTAACGCTTCCGCTTTCGGTCTACGAGGGTACGTGGACAACACTCTCCCCTCTTGTTGCTATGCATCACCATAATCTTGCGTGTGCGTAGGAAATTTTTTGAAATTACTACGTTACCCAACAAAATTGCCATGCTAATAATCTTTATTTATTTCATGGACCAAATACAAAAAAAATATCATGTTGTAAACATGAAAAAAATGAAAAAATAAAAAAAAATCCACAAAAGTTGCCATGTTTCTAATCAAAACACCCAACAAACTTGTATGAAAAAAGTGGCAGCAAAAAAAATGCCACCTCACAATGTTGAAAATGCCACCCCTCTTAGAATAAAAACACCACCCTCACAATAATAAAAATGTGCATTCTATTATAAAATAAAAATGATATGCTCTTATAAATAAAACTGTCATCTTCTTATTATAAAAATGCCATCCTCATAATAATACAAATGCCATCTTCTTATAATAAAAATGCCATCCTCACAATAATACAAATGCCATCTTATACAATAAAACTGCCATCCTCTTATAATAAAAGAATGTCATCCTGTTATAATAGTCATCCCTCTTACAATAAGAAATGCCACCCTCTTATAAAAGAACTGCCATGTGAGAAAGTAAATAAAAGGATTTCCCAATGAATTTAAAAAGAAAAAAGCTTCAAAAAAATGCCAAGTTATATATAGAAAATCTGTTTTAACACAAATGCCACCTCTCCGGCCCAATGGCTAGAAGCCCCTGCTCTCTCGCGAGAGGTCTCGAGTTGGTCTGGCCCCGCGGGCACGTGATGCATTTTTTGGAAGAAAAGAAAGGAACACGAGCGTTTGACACGAATCGGCAGTCGGCGGACAACGTACGCCTCCGGCCATCCGATGTGGCATTGCCCTTGGGTCGAGATCTGTGCGATGGCGATGGAGGCGTTCACTGGGGTTGGGCTCCTAGGGAACGTCAGCCAGATAAGATTTCCGATAATCAATAGTTTTACATATGGTACAATATCTTCTTCTTTTTTACGCGAATACAGCACAATATCTGCAATCTAATATGTACTCTCTCTATAAACTAATATAAAAGCGTTTAGAATACT
This sequence comes from Triticum dicoccoides, assembly GCF_002162155.2. Classification (NCBI taxonomy): domain Eukaryota; kingdom Viridiplantae; phylum Streptophyta; class Magnoliopsida; order Poales; family Poaceae; genus Triticum; species Triticum dicoccoides. The sequence continues at coordinate 629,871,937 of NC_041390.1, read as the reverse complement.
AAAGTAGTGACCTAAACGCTCTTATATTAGTTTACCGAGGGAGTACAAAGGAATCTACTGCTCCTACTACGAATCAATCAGCATGAAGAGCGTAGGCCATGAGAGCACGGCGTGGCAACTCGTAGATGCAGGACTTGTGGTGGAGCAGGCGGAGGGGTGCCGACGGGGAGTTCTTGCCGATCTTGACACCCATCAACCAGAGCGCACGCTGACTTATGGTCGAGTTGTCCTCGCTGATCGCGATGGTCCACGCAATGCAGAACTCGCCGTCGCCGAGGTAGGCCAGGCTGCTGTCCGGGAGCCGCGCGACGGTGGCGATGTTCTCTTGGCTCAAGGACGTCGGCCAGCACGGCCGGGTGTCGTCCCAGGCGTACCGGACCGGCGGCGGCGAGCGCCGGACGTCGCAGGCGCAGAGGCGGGTGGTCCGGGGGCAGAGGCCGAAGCAGAGGCCAGGGGCCAGGTCGGGGGCCAGGAGGCCGCGGCACTGGAACGGCAGCTGCCAGTCGCCCTCCTTGCGCCAACCATCGGCGGCGCGGGCTGTCGTGTCGACGGAGTAGGTGCCCCTGTCCCTGGCCGAGAACCAGAGGCGCTTCCCCGCGGCGAAGCAGGCGGTGAGCAGGCACGCCGGGTTGCCACGTCTACTTCGCATGAGGTCGGGCGGCGGGTCCGGGAGCGCGCGCCAGGCTCCGGCGCCAAGGCCGCGGATCAGGGTCTCGCCGAGTGGCTCAGTTGGCTCGTCCGGGCTGGCGGGATAGTCATAGTGGCGGCGCTTGACCGCGCAGAGCCGGCGACGGCCGATCGGGACGACGAAGCAGCAGCCGACCTTGTCGTGCGCCAGCTCCGGCCCGGCCGAGGTAACGCCGGACGTGGCGTCGTGCAGGACGGTGCGGTGCTGGCTGCTTACGCCGACCAAGGTGGCGCCGCCGCCGGCCAGCGCGAAGTCGATGCGCTCGGGCCTGTCGGGTATGGTGGCGAACCGCGTGACGGGAGCCGGGAGGCGCCGCATCTTTGTCTCCTGTGACTGGGAGGAGGAGAAGAGACGGTTGACGTTGATCCTGAAGAGGAGGTACCCGCAGTCGCCGTCGTCCACGACCACGGGAAGGACGCGCCTTCGCTGCACCATGGATTCTCCCAAGTCGCCGACTTTTCCTTCTTCTATTCCTCCCCGCGTTGCTTGATGATGATGCTGCTGCTGCTGCATGCATATAAATAAGGAGACAGGCAGAGGCGACTCGGATACGTAACCAGGTCCGTTCCACGTTCACTTTTTACTTATTAATAAAACTAATAATAAATTTATATAAAACAATATTCGTCAAAAAAAAATTGAGCGACGTGTTGAAATATTCCTTCAGTTTTGCATCGTGGCTGCAATTTTTTGGGTTAAATATATACTCCCTCCATTTCATAATGTAATGCATACATATTTTTTGACAACGATAATAATTTGCTACCCATGGTGATAGCTACGCACGGTCCCAATTTTTGTCCATAATCGTTTTGGTAAACTATTTTGGACTATGAAAAATAACGCTATAACAAAAATATCTTGACTTTCGACCACCCACGCAAGCAAACAGACAATTATGCCAAAAAGGTAAGCAAAGAGACCGAGAGAAGTGAGAAAATATCTTTTCTACACAACGAAAGGCACTTGTGTCAAAAAGGTAATAAAAAGACAAAAAGAAGTGAGAAAAAGTCATTTCTATACAACAAAAATGCACCTGCTCCAATGCCATAAGAAACCTGACACCTCATATATATAAAAAGACACTTATGGCAAAGGGCGTGTAGCTGCCACCATGCATGTGTAGCTACCACCATGCATAGGAAATCGCCTTTTTGAAAAATCAAACTTTGCAAACTTCAACCAAGCTCACATAGAAAACTACTTATATCTACAATGCCAAATATATAAAATATGAGACTACATCTTATGATGAATTTGATATGTTTTTTGATTTAGATGTAAATATTTTTTCTACAGACTTGGTCAAACTTTGTGAGGTTTGACTTTTCTAAAAATCTACTCCCTCCGTTCCTAAATATATGTCTTTCTAGAGATTTCAACAAATGACTACATACGGAGGCAAATGAGTGAATCTACACTCTAAAATATGTCTATATACATCTGTATGTGGTAGTCCATTTGAAATATCTAAAAAGACAAATATTTAGGAACGGAGGGAGTATATGCACTACAATATGGAACGTAGGGAGTACAACAATATATAAGCAATATATTTGGAGTAGATGACGAGGCCTGGTTTGGAGAATGCGTGTTGGAGAGGTTCGGAAGGGGTTTAAATCCCTTGCAAGTCAAAATCCCCCTCAAACCTCCCCATTCCCCTTCAATCCTTGTGGTGAGGGGAGTAAACGAACATGGCCTAAAGATGTTTATTTTCTTACAAAGAAGCATAGCCATTTCACAATCAACACCCTAAAGATTTTTGTTTCCTTACAAACAAGGACGGGCATTTTGCAACCAACACTCTACAACATTTGATTCCGTACAAACAAGGACAAATGTTTTGCAACCAACACCCTACAGCTTTTGATTCCTTACAAACAAGTACAAAATTTCGACAGGTCATGTGAATTTTCGCCAGAAATTTCGGCAGCAGAACGCGTCGGGAACAAATGCATCAAGAACGACACTACACACGAGTGAAAAGCAATTTTTCTATTCCATCTGTTCCGAAATAATAAGATGTTTTAGTACATATGTTCGTCCATTCATACTTAGTCCACATCAAATCTAAAACATCTTATATTTAGGAACAAAATAGGGAGTACGAAAGAAGGACGGATAGATGGATTCATGTTCAGGATATCGGCAACTTGCATAATATAAATCATCACTACGGATGATATGGTGAGATGTGGCAACCTATCAAAAGTTAGCATGCAGATTTGATTTCAGCTAGCTAGCAAAGTAATCGATCTCCAACCAACCATCAATCAAAGAATTGTCTTTAACGGAGTTTTCAACCATCTTAGTTATGTTCTTAATGGCATGCCCAAGAATTTGTACCGAGTGGTCTATTGATGGAAATCACAAAGTCTCAATGCAGCTACACTACATTCTCGTCCGTCTTTTTACTACTACTGAGAACAAAGAAAGTAAGAACTAAAGGAAGAAAGATGACCTTGTATATATGTTTTACTACTATACTTGACTTCTGCTAACATCAACCTAATTAATGCTCTTTACCAATTCTTTTTATCAATTGATTTGTTGTATCAAATGACCGCCCTTACCTCTCAGGTTTGAGCTACTATACTACTGCTTATACTAATTAATGGTTATATTTGTGAAACCATATGTGAGGGATTACAAATCGTACAAATTTAACCATATATTTGTAAAACCATATGGTTTAACAGATATACCTATATATTTGTTTGTCATACCGGAATAATGAGTGTACATCAGGGACCGCAGTACTCCAATCTCATAAATAATCCAAATTGCTTATATAATCCTAACTCTCAAGGACCAGACAAAAATGTTTGGGAAGTTCCAGATGGAATACCATACAACGTTGGTCGAAGTAGAGGATGCTCATCCGGAAGGAGCGGCCGACGAGGCCGAGTATGAGGGGAAGGCAACACTGGCACATCTCGTGGCAGAGCGCTTGGATGGAGCTGAGGAGGACACATGGCGCGAGAGCAGTTTGGTCCGGCATAGCTGGCCAAGGAACTTACGTGCAACACCGTGTTAACTTGGACACAGAAAAAAATTGAAACATACCAGACAACTTTTGTGTGAATAACATGTTAATTTATGTACCACAGACATGTATATTACGTAGAAATACTACGATGAGTTTGACCCGGTGGAAGTAAATTGTTGAAACACACCCCGATAACTTATGTGTAAAAGTAGGGTAAACTTACATACCAAAAGGCTGATAACTTACATACAACAGCATGATAACTTTGACCCATAATTTTTTTATTGAAACATATCCCGGTAACTTCTTTGTTAAAAAACGTGGAAAACTTATGTACCACGGGGCTGGTAATTTATGTACCCTCTAGCCTGCTAACTTTTGACCCCCAAAAATCGTCGAAAGATAGTAACACATGATCTAGTTTAAGTTGGACAGACGGTTTAAGCTACAAAAGATTTTGAATTTTTGAAATGCAAAGAAGTTTGGATGACATCAACTTTTGTATTCCAATGGATACATGCATATGCATGTGGGGAGAAGGATCGGGAACTATTTTCTATGCCCCTCGTAACTTCAGTGTGGTAACTCGTACCACACGTGTGGTAACTTTCGACCTGGAAAAAATTTGTCAGCACATACCAACATGAGATCTAGTTTTGAAGGTCTTGTCGTCACAGATTTAATGATGAACACGTATTTTGAATTGGACCGATGGTTTGAGTTATAAAAAAAATTAATTTGTGAAATGGGGAGAATCAAGGATAACACTAGCTTTTGTCTTGTGGCCCATGCATGCATATGCATGTGGGGAGAAGGTTGGGTGTAACATTTTTGTATGCATCGAACACTTTTATGTACACCATATAGTAACTTACATACCGCATGTGTGGTAATTTTTGCCCTCATAAAAGGTCATCGAAGAAAACCAACATGGAATCTAGTTTCAAAGGACTAACCGCGACGGATTTAATGATGAAAACGGATTTCAACTAGACCGGCAGCTTACACTATAAAACATTTTGAATTTTTGAAATATCAAAGAATTTAGGATGATATCAACTTTTCTTGTCTATTGCATGCATGCACGTGCATATGGGGAGAGGGAAATTAAGCGTGTGTGCTTCTTCTCGAGTGGATTCGTGAGGTTTACTCATGGATGTCGGAAAGACAACATGCTGCATCGACAGATTTGAAGCCCCCGACATCGACGTCCATGGGCTGCTGGTACTCTCA
>NC_041390.1:629846487-629866641 GCF_002162155.2 Triticum dicoccoides | reverse complement strand
ATCATGTCTGGTTGTTTCTAATAAGCCTAATGTATTCCCAATTGTGCCATGTTAATTATTTTGTTAATTTTAATGCTTCTTTAATGTCAGATTACCTTGCACTTGCCATGTAATTATTTTTGTCATGCCTTCTGTGTGCGAGTGTTCAGAGATGAGTCAATGTTCATGTTGTTTGCGGCTCAACTATTAGTAACACACGTGATTAGCACTTATTTTCTCATCTTATTGGCTGAACTGATGGAAAACAACATGTAATGCGAAAGTGTTGTTCTAATCCTGAGCACATGTGAGCTTGGGTGAATAGTGAAATCAAATAAATGAAAAGGAATTCAAATATTCTGATTTTTTATGAAACATTGACAATTTTTTTGATAGCTTGCTATATTTCATCATTAAACGATATTCGTGAAAACATGGCAAAAAAAGGATGCTCCAGAATGCATTTGAAAATAACATTTTGGAGCATCGACTTTTTTTGCTACATTTTCCACGAATGTCATCTGATGATTAACTTTTGCAAGTTATCAAAACATTTATCAATGTTTCACACAGGAAAAATGCAGAATTTTTCAAAAACAAATTCATATTTTTTATCGTTCACCCAAGCTCACATTAGCTCGGGATCAGAACAGACGCATCCTACTATGTAATGGGTCCTTTGCTTGGTACAAACATCCGACCTGGGTAAATTTTCTTGTAGCCCCTTTATATACAGGGTGAGTAAATGCCAGCTTGTTAGATAATGTTAAGGTTGATTAGCACACAAATGACAACAGCAGGGACAATTATTTCATTAGTTGATCACATGATTCATATATTATTATGAAATGATGCAGCTAAAAGCTCCATTGTTAAACCACGCCACCACGTCGCAGTGGCAGCCTATCGTACTAGTCTACATCCCCGATCGGTACACCTTCCTCGCTTATCAACTGCTGTCACTCTTACCTGATGATGTGTTTATTAATACCAGATCTTAGCCTGGATTCTTTCTTCCCGCCATTTCAATTTCTTCATGTACCAGATTAAATTGTTGGATTAAAAATATATTAAAATGCCTGCATGGACAGGGTTTGGACTTACGGTCAGTTTTTATTGTCCACACCTAATTGATTACTAGTACGTGTAGTACTTTTTCGCTGTCGGGCTTGGGCTTTGATCGGCTGGGTATTGTTAATAATCGAAATTTTGTAAGTTTTCAGTCAAACATTAGGGTAGGTACTCCCTCCTTCCAAAAATTTAAGGCGCTTGACTTTGCACTTGTTGATGCACAACTTTGACCGTTAATACATATAAAAATGCATGGATTGAATATGTATAATTGATAATGCCATATTTTTCTTACAAAATACTTTTATTTCATGTATATTTACACTAATTTAGTGGGCATAAAATAAGTGAAAATCATAGTCAAAATTATATGATGAAGACTAGAAAAATCAATGCGCACCTTATATTTTGGGAAGGAGGGAGTACCTTCTAGATTGTTCGGTAGATGTGAATCAAGCGATTCATGTGAAAAGTGACCCAAACAGATATTTCTTCACACAGCTGAGCCATAGATGCTCTAATATTATATTGATGAACTGATGACTCAGAAGTACGCGCATAACCAATAAATCGGAAATGAAGGAATACTTTAACTCATATAGTATTTGATTCTAATCAATCCACCATGCATCGTGAACTGAACTGAGCGTAGATGACTAACGTACCAGGGTTTTTCAGAATTTATTTCAGGCCTTCCAACGACATGAGTTGAGAAAACATATTACGGTGTGCATGATTGCATTCATAAGGTTAAGTGTATGTGCATTGTTAGACTGTATTTACGTGTGTATATTGTAACGTTGTATACCACCTCATTATATATATATGTGATAGGCCACCCCTAGTGGGTTGTGCCGGTTCCCCCCAAAGCCTATTGTCTTACATGGTATCACGCTAGGTTACGTCCGCTTCCGCCTAAAAACCCTAAACCGCCGCCGCCGCCGCCGCCGCCGCGCCCGCCGCCGCCGTCGCCCGACTGCTATGACGTCCGCCGCTGCGTCCGGCTCCACCGCCACCGGTTTTCTGCCGGCCTCCCTCGCGGCACTTCTCTCGAGGCCGCTGGATGCCGCCTCCCTTCAGGCGCCGATCGGGACACGGAGCGTCGGCTCCCTCTTCGCGCTCCCGCCGGCTGCTACTTCGCCCGGGCAGGCGCTTGTTGATGGGGTCATGTACCTAGGGTAGGGTCACGAACCTGATCTAAGTACCTTACCCAAGGACGCCCTTAGAAGAGGTTGCCTTCCAGTCGACCAACGAGGGACTCACTCGACTGACTTGAAGGACTCGACCACGAAGACTCACTCGACCACCAGGAGGTCAAGAGGCACTCCGCACTGCAACGGCCTGTAATTAAGTAGGCTTTATGATAGTAAAGACACTTTATGTGGGGCGTTACCAGTAACGCCCCAGACTTAACTCACCTTAAACCCTCTCCTACGTGGGCTGGCTGGGGTCCTGGCACACTCTATATAAGCCACCCCCCTCCACAGGCAGAAGGGTTCGGCATCCTGTAATTCATATACACATAATCCACTCGACCGCCTCCGGGCTCCGAGACGTAGGGCTTTTACTTCCTCCGAGAAGGGCCTGAACTCGTACATCTCTTGTGTTACAACCTCTCCATAGCTAGGACCTTGCCTCTCCATACCTACCCCCCACTCTACTGTCAGGCTTAGAACCACGACAGTTGGCGCCCACCGTGGGGCAGATGTTTTAGCGATTTTGTGGAGAAGTTGCGATTCTTCCGAGTACTTTCATCATGGTGTCTGCTGGAGTTTTGGTCGGGGGTCAAGAGATCCGTCTCGGCACTCTCACCTTCATCGCCGACGATTCCGCATGGCTCCAGGAGGCTCCACTCGACATTGATGCGCTCCCCGTCCGCGGTGCGACGCATTTTCGCGCATGTGTCCGCGGCGTTCTGCTGCGGCAACCGTCGACCCAGTATCGGTCGGCTCCTCCATCGTCCACCCTCCCGGTCTCCCGCCAGCGCAAGCGCTCGGGCCGGTCGAGGCTTCAGCGATGGGTGAGGCACGCGGTGGCTCGCCAATCGGCCACCACCCAAGTTGCGGCAATCGAGCCCGACGAATCTCTCTACGGCTTGTTCGATCTGTCGACTGGCTCCATAGAGACTGCATCCGAGTGCGGTAGGAGTGATCCAGCGGCGGAAATCTTGATGGTCGACGGGCCCTGCAGTCCCCCTGGCTTCGCCCGTGATGATGGAGCAGGTGACGGAGGCGACCCCGCACGACGCCACGAAGAGTACCAGCCCGAGCCACTCGACTCTCTGCAAAGAGAGGAACTTCGCCGCAGGAACGTGGATGCCCTGCGTACTCCCATCGCAGGAGAAACCCCCGAGGCTCGTGCCTTGGAGGAGGCGCGTCTGGCCAATTTGGCCGAGCGCACTCGACTGGAGAATCTTCAGCGAGCACTCGACGAGCGCGCGCGGCAACGAGTTCCTGACACCAGTCGACGTCAACTCTTCCCGCCAACTCAGGTATATCGAACCCCAATTCAGAATTTAGCAGCTGCGACCCGTATAGCAGAGTCCATCCAGCCTTCGCAGTCGGAAGCTGGCAGAGGTTTGCTGCAGATCAGGGATCTGCTCCGGGCAGCAGGAGATCAGAATTCAGCCGTGTCTCAGTCGCGCAACAGAATTCACAGTCGATCCGTCACTGTGAATACGGTTCAGTCGGCTCACAGCCCCAGATCGCCTCCGTGGCGTGAAGGGCGCGAGAATCGGCGAGATCAATATGGCGACAGACTCGATCGAGATGATAGGCGTCGAGTGCCCAATTCCCCTCCGAGGGGTGGGTCTTACGCTCCTCGGCAGCCAGATGACAGGCGTCAGTACAGTACAGGGCGAAGGGTTCCAGTCGACCCCAGAGAACCAGGCTTCGACGCGCGATCCATTATCGTGCAAGGTTTGGTCGACCGGAACAGAGCCCATCGGGGCGGACTCGACAGAGATGCGCCCACAAGCAGTCGAGTGCATGTTTCTGGTCCTGAATGTTTCAGCAGAGCTATCAGAGCCGCAGTTATCCCTCCCAATTTCAGGTTGGCAACAGGAGTCAGCAAGTTCACTGGTGAGTCTAAGCCTGAAACTTGGCTTGAAGACTACCGAGTGGCAGTTCAGATTGGTGGTGGGAACGACGAGGTGGCCATGAAGCACTTGCCCCTCATGCTGGAAGGTTCTGCCAGGGCATGGTTGACTCAATTGCCTCCTAGCAGCATTTACACTTGGGAAGATCTGTCCCGAGTGTTCATCAGAACGTTTGAAGGAACTTGCAAGCGACCAGCTGGATTGACAGAGTTGCAGGTCTGCGTGCAGAAAGCTAATGAGACTCTCAGAGAGTATATTCAGAGGTGGATCACTTTGCACCACACTGTGGAGAATGTGTCTGATCATCAGGCAGTCTGCGCCTTCAAAGATGGCGTCAAGAACAGAGAACTCAGTTTGAAGTTTGGTCGGACCGGTGACATGACCTTGAGTCGGATGATGGAGATTGCTACCAAGTACGCCAACGGCGAAGAAGAAGACCGACTCCGAAGCGGCAAGCACAAGCCGAGTCAGTCGGAAAAAGGAAACACCAGTCGGAAACAGAAGCGGAAGGCTGAACCGGCAGCTCCTGGAGAGGCTCTGGCCGTGACTCAAGGAAAGTTTAAGGGGAAACCAAAGGGATCCTGGAACCCCAAGAAGGTAAAGGATAAAGAAGGGAACGACGTAATGGATATGCCATGTCACATCCATACGAAGAAAGACGAAGAGGGGAATATCATCTACCCGAAGCACACCACTCGCCAATGTCGACTCCTGATCCAGCAGTTTCAGGGAAAACAGTCTAAGGACAAGGAGAAGGAGTCAGACAGGGCCGAAGACAAGGAGGACAGTGAGGAAGGATATCCACATATCAACTCCACTCTGATGATCTTTGCAGATGTGGAAAGCAGGAGTCGACTGAAAGTCATTAACCGAGAGGTGAACATGGTTGCCCCAGCAAAAGCAAATTATCTGAAATGGTCTCAAACACCCATCACATTCGACCAATCTGATCACCCGACTCATATTGCCACCCCTGGGAGGCAAGCTTTGGTGGTCGATCCAGTTGTCGAAGGCACTCGACTGACAAAGGTGCTGATGGATGGTGGAAGCGGGCTGAATTTGTTGTATGCAGACACACTGAAAGGAATGGGCATTTCGATGTCCTGACTGAGCACTAGTAACATGAGCTTTCATGGAGTTATACTAGGGAAGAAGGCCGAGTCACTCGGCCAAATAGCTTTGGACGTGGTGTTTGGTGATTCGAAGCATTTTCGCAAAGAAAAGTTGACGTTTGAGGTCGTGGATTTTCAGAGTGCATATCATGCCATTTTGGGGAGACCAGCTTACGCACGGTTCATGGCTCGACCATGCTACGTGTACCTCAAATTGAAGATGCCCGGCCCCAAAGGAGTGATCACTGTCACCGGTGATCGGAAAAAGGCAGAAGAGTGCTTTCAGAAGGGCTCCAAGATTGCCGATTCCCAGGTGACAGCGGTCGAGTTCGAAGAATACAAGCAAAACGCAGATCCGAGTGACTTGCTGCGATCAAAGAAACCCGCCACCGAGTCTGCATTCCAGTCGTCCGGCGAGACGAAGCCTGTTCACATTCACCCGACCGACCCCGATGCGGCTCCGACCCGCATCTCCACGACACTCGACCCAAAATAGGAAGAAGCGCTCATCCAGTTCCTCCGTGAGAACTGGGACATTTTTGCATGGAAGCCCGCTGACATGCCAGGTGTTCCCAGGGGACTGGCTGAGCATCGCCTAAGAGTCGACTCATCTGCAAAACCAGTCAAAGAGCATCTTCGGCGGTCCGCCGTCCAGAAGAGAAAAGCCATTGGTGAAGAAGTGGCTCGACTGTTGGCGGCAGGATTTATCCGAGAGATATACCACTCCGAGTGGCTCGCTAATGTCGTCATGGTTCCTAAGAAGGACAAGTCGCTCCGAATGTGCATTGATTTCAAGCACATCAACCGGGCCTGCCCGAAAGATCATTTTCCTCTCCCTCGCATAGATCAAATTGTTGACTCGACCGCGGGATGCGAGAGGCTATCTTTTTTAGATGCCTACTCCGGGTACCACCAGATCCGTCTGTACGGACCCGACGAGGTAAAAACAGCTTTCATCACTCCATTCGGGTGCTTCTGCTATATCACCATGCCATTCGGCCTTAAGAATGCCGGAGCCACATTTATGCGAATGATTCAGAAGTGTCTACTCACTCAAATCAGTCGGAATGTGGAAGCATATATGGATGATATTGTTGTCAAATCACGAAAAGGTTCCGACCTGCTCGCTGATCTCGCCGAAACATTTGCCAACCTCAGAAGATATGATATCAAGCTCAATCCATCAAAGTGCACATTTGGAGTTCCTGGTGGCAAGTTACTCGGTTTTCTCGTTTCCGAACGGGGAATCGACGCTAACCCAGAGAAGATTGGCACTATTCTCCGAATGAAACGCCCTGTGCGAGTGCACGATGTCCAGAAGCTTACTGGATGCTTGGCCGCATTAAGTCGATTCATCTCACGACTCGGTGAAAAGGCATTGCCTCTTTACCGACTGATGAAGAAGACAGACAAGTTCGAATGGACTCCAGAAGCTGATGCAGCGTTTGCCGAGTTAAAAACTCTGCTCTCCACCCAGCCGGTGCTTGCTGCTCCAATCAGCAAAGAGCCTCTGTTGCTCTATATCGCAGCCACAGGACAAGTCGTCAGTACTGTACTAACGATCGAGCGGGAAGAAGAAGGAAAAGCTCTCAAAGTTCAGCGCCCAGTGTATTATTTGTCTGAAGTCTTGACTCCATCCAAGCAGAGATATCCTCATTATCAGAAGCTTGTGTATGGAATATACATGACCACAAAGAAGGTTGCTCATTATTTTTCTGATCATTCCATCACAGTCGTCAGCGACGCTCCACTATCAGAGATTTTGCACAACAGAGATGCAACTGGTCGAGTGGCCAAATGGGCGATTGAACTTCTTCCCCTTGATATCAAGTTTGAGGCAAAGAAAGCCATTAAGTCCCAGGCAATAGCAGATTTCCTCGCCGAGTGGATTGAACAGCAGCAGCCGACTGAAGTTCACTCGGAGCATTGGACCATGTTCTTTGATGGCTCTAAGATGTTGAATGGTTCCGGTGCTGGGGTTGTCCTGGTTTCCCCCAGAGGAGATAAGCTCAGATATGTGCTCCAGATTCACTTTGATTCCTCCAACAATGAGGCAGAATATGAGGCCCTCCTATATGGGTTGCGCATGGCCATTTCACTCGGCGTCCGTCGCCTAATGGTCTATGGCGACTCGGATTTAGTGGTCAATCAGGTGATGAAAGAGTGGGACGTGAGAAGCCCAGCCATGACTGGATACTGCAGTGCAGTGAGGAAGCTGGAAAAGAAGTTCGAGGGGTTGGAGCTCCATCATATACCCCGACTGAAAAATCAAGCAGCTGATGATCTAGCAAAGATAGGTTCCAAGAGAGAAGCCATTCCGAGTGGTGTGTTCTTGGAGCATATACACACTCCGCCAGTCAAAGAAGATCCTTTCACCGAAGAAACTCCACAGCCCAAGAGTGCCACAGATCCGACTGAAGTTGAAGTCCCAGCGGTGGTCGACTTGATCATGGAGGTTTTGGTGGTCATTCCCGACTGGACAGTTCCGTATGTCGCATATATCCTGAGAAAATAGCTTCCGGAGGATGAGGAAGAGGCTCGACAGATCGTCCGTCGATCTAAGGCCTTTACCGTAATCAAAGGACAATTATACAGAGAAAGCGCGACTGGAGTTAGTCAGAAGTGCATAACACCGGAAGAAGGTCGACTCATCCTCAATGATATTCACTCGGGGACCTGTGGTCATCATGCGTCCTCTCGGACCATCGTGGCCAAAGCATACCGAGCCGGATTTTACTGGCCAAAGGCGAATGAGATGGCAAAAGATATAGTGGATAAGTGCGAGGGATGTCAGTTCTACTCGAATATGTCGCACAAGCCTGCGTCGGCCCTGAAGACCATCCCACTCGTCTGGCCTTTCGCAGTATGGGGACTGGACATGGTCGGTCCTTTGAGAACAGGACGAAGTGGCTTCACGCATGTACTGGTGGCAGTCGACAAGTTCACCAAGTGGATCGAGGCTAAACCAATCAAGAGCCTTGACACCGGTACTGCTGTTAGCTTCATCAGGGAACTAATATTCAGATATGGAGTCCCGCACAGCATCATTACGGATAATGGGTCGAACTTTGACTCAGAGGAATTCAGAGCTTTCTGCAACTCCCAGGGCACACGGGTCGACTACGCTTCAGTCGCCCATCCGCAGTCGAATGGACAAGCAGAGCGAGCCAATGGACTGATTCTTAAGGGATTGAAGCCTCGGCTGATGCATGATCTCAAACACGCGGCTGGAGCTTGGGTCGACGAACTTCCCTCAGTGCTTTGGGGGCTGCGGACCACACCTAATCGGTCGACCGGAAGAACTCCATTCTTCTTGGTCTACGGAGCTGAAGCAGTCTTGCCGAGCGATCTTCTCCACAATGCTCCCCGAGTTGAAATCTACAACGAAGCAGAGGCTGAACAAGCGCGGCAGGACGCAGTCGACCTTTTAGAAGAAGAAAGGGAGATGGCTCTGATCCGCTCGACCATCTACCAACAAGATTTGCGTCGTTTCCACGCCAGAAATGTGAGAGGTCGAGCCTTCCAGGAAGGGGATTTAGTTCTCCGAGTGGATCAGCATAAACCACACAAGCTTGCTCCTTCTTGGGAAGGCCCCTTCATCGTCACCAAGGTTCTCCACAACGGGGCGTACCGTCTTTACAACGTCGAGCATAATATCGACGAGCCCCGAGCTTGGAACGCGGAGCTACTCCGCCCATTTTACACTTAAGTTTTATCACTCGGATGAGTTGCAATAAAATACTTCTGTAGTTCATGGACCTCAAAATAATAAGTGTCATAGTTCCTCCATAATTTCTGTCACTTTTTATTTTGTCCAAATAAAATTCCCCCTCAGTGGGTGACTTAGCCGCGAATCCGTTTCGCCTAAGTTTGTAAAAATCCTACCGAGTGGTGAGCCAGACTCTCACTCGGAGGCTTAGCTGCGAATCCGTTTCGCCTAAGTTACAAAAATCCTACCGAGTGAAGAGCGACCCTCCCACTCGGAGGCTTAGCTGCAGTCCAAGCACTCGCCTAAGTTATAAAAATCCTACCGAGTGAAGAGCAAACCTCTCACTCGGAGGCTTAGCTGCAGTCCAAGCACTCGCCTAAGTTATAAAAATCCTACCGAGTGAAGAGCGACCCTCCCACTCGGAGGCTTAGCTGCAGTCCAAGCACTCGCCTAAGTTACAAAAATCCTACCGAGTGAAGAGCAAGCCTCTCACTCGGGGGCTTAGCTGCAGCCTTGTGCTCGCCTAAGTCGTAAAAATCCTACCGAGTGGTAAGCCGGGCTTCCACTCGGGGGCTTAGCTGCAGCCCTGTGCTCGCCTAAGTTGTAAAAATCCTACCGAGTGAAGAGCAACCCTCTCACTCGGGGGCTTAGCTGCAGTCCAAGCACTCGCCTAAGTTACAAAAATCCTACCGAGTGAAGAGCAAACCTCTCACTCGGAGGCTTAGCTGCAGTCCAAGCACTCGCCTAAGTTATAAAAATCCTACCGAGTGAAGAGCAAACCTCTCACTCGGAGGCTTAGCTGCAGTCCAAGCACTCGCCTAAGTTATAAAAATCCTACCGAGTGAAGAGCAAACCTCTCACTCGGGGGCTTAGCTGCGGCCCAGTGCTCGCCTAAGTTATAGAAATCCTACCGAGTGGTAAGCCGGACTTCCACTCGGAGGCTTAGCCGCAGCCCAGTGCTCGCCTAAGTGGACTAAAGACTAAGTCGATTGCAGTAAAGGCGCCTTGCTTTGAACCTACAAAAGACATTTCGAGCCAAAGGCAATCATATTCAAGCACCAAAGTCAAGTTTGAATCGATATCTAAAGGAACCGAAAGTGCTCAGGCGTTAAGCCTGTTAAGGTTTATCGGTTACAATTCCACTCGGCATACCGAGGCAAATTTAAAGCGTCGAGCCAGAAGAAGTTTTTTACCCCTCCTGTGGAGGGCTGGAAGGTGCAACGAATTCATCAAGGTCAATTCCGTCGGCGATCCGAGTGGCAGCTGCAAGGAACGTTTCCATAAAGGACCTGAAGTCGTGTTTCTTGGTGTTGGCCACCCGAAGAGCCGCCAGCTTCTCTTCTCGCGCATCTTTACAGTGGACTCGGGCCAGACACAGAGCGACATCTGCACCACACCGAGCCGAGGACTTCTTCCATTCCTGCACTCGAACAGGGATCGTGTTCAAGCGAGCCATCAGCGACTCAAGGTCATTCTGAAGTGTTTCCTCAGGCCAGAGCGTCGAGTCGATGCGAGAAGTGGCGGCCTTCAGCCTTGCGAGATAGTCCACGACAGCTGCAACACGAGACTCCAGTCGGAAAACATCCATGGCAACTTCGTCGTTCACCGGAGAATTGACGGGGTCGAGGTTTGGCTCCAGCCGGCTAGTTTCTTCTTCAAAGTTTTGACAAAATTCTGCAAGGATGATCACTAAGTCAAGGGGATGGTTGAATGGAAAAACCACAATTGGAAATGTTTGCCAAGCATAGAGGTTTACCTTCAAGCATAAGAAACAACTTCTTGGCAAGACCACTCAGGAAGGCCTCTAGATCAGTTTTCTTCCCAGTCAATTTGCTGACTTGGTCGGTCAGAGCAGCTTTATCAGTTTTCAGTCGACTGACCTCCTTGTTGGCGATCCCAAGAGCAGCTTTCAGATTGGTATTGTCTTGTTCAAGCTTGGTGACTGAAGCTAACTTCTCGTCAGCAAGCTTGATCTTCTCAGCTAGTTCAAGGTCTTTCTTCTGTTGGGCCTCCCTTACCTTACCTGCAAGTTACAGCAAGATCAGATTTTGAAACAAGCCAGGGGAAAAGCAGTCGTCAGGGTCTCACCAAACATACCTTCGGTCTCCTCCTTTGCCTTTGTTAGCTTCTCCTGAACCAGCTTCAGGCTCAGCTCGAGTTGAGTATGCTTGTTTTCCAGCTCAGAGTAGCGAGCCACAAGATCACAAGAGTTCTGCGAAGAACCAATCGACTAAATGTCAAATATAATTCACTTCCGAGTGAAAAAGGAAAAAACACACGTTTCTAAGACTACAGCCGAATACAAGCATTCGACCATAGTCTCGGGGACTACACCCAGTGGGTGCACTCAGCGTGCCCCCACTAATCCTGTTGAAGACAAAGTCGACCAGTCGACCTCAAAAAGAGATGTATTCTTTAAGACTGTGATCAACTGCAAGCAGTCGACCACAGTCTCGGGGACTACACCCAGTGGGTGCACTCAGCGTGCCCCCACCGGTTTGTGAAATCCAGTCGACATAGTCGCCTGACAGAAAGATTGACATCATAAAGCCTAAGGCCGACTGCCAGCAGTCGACCTTAGCCTTGGGGACTACACCCAGCGGGTGCACTCAGCGTGCCCCCGCTCACACGGAGTTTACTCGACACACCCAGTGGGTGACTACTATAAATTCCGGAAAGGAAAAGTTTCTGGTAGCATATCCAACAAAACAAACGGTGGTCGACTGACCTGAACATTGCTTTGGAGGGCAGAACTGGCATCATAAGCTGCCTGGCTCGCATCCCGGATGGTCTTCAACTGCTCCATCATGATACCCGCCTGGCATATCGCTTCCTTCGCCGCGCTAGCTTGGTCCTCCGGGACGTGGTGCGTTGTGAAGAGGGAGGGCTGCTGAGCACTCGTCAATGGATCTGCGAAGGACACCGTGTGTTGAGTGGTGTTCTCTTCCTCCGCAGTCAGAATCTCAGGCGCCGTCACATCCTGAGGCACCTTACTGGCGGACGCTTTCCGACTCCTCCTGCGCTTCAGTGGTTCTTCATCCTCATCATCATCAGGGAGATCGATAACAACATTGGGTGGAGCTACGGAGAAGAATCAGGATCAGAGATCGCGAGTCAGTCGACTAAGAACGGCGTTAAGAATACAGTACCTGGTTTCGAAGTTGCTGCGTCCTCCATCTTGTGGTCATCAGCCCGGGCTGAGGTTTCAGAAGTAGCAGCACTGCAACTCCAAAGGATCAGTCGACTAACTTCAGCGTCGACCAGAGACAAAGTTCACACAAAATAAGAAGACTTAAGCAGCACGGTTACCCTGATATGGTGGGGATGGACACCTTCATCTTCGGCAGGAGCTTGATCGGCTTCGACGAGGCCGCCCTGGGCTGCTTCGGCGCCTTTTCAGTCGGCACTGGAGAGGTGGTCCGAGGGCGTTTGGTCGACTGAGCAGCGGTCGCAACCCCCTTACCACGTTCAGTCGAAGGGTCGTGGACAAGCTTCGACCGCCTTTCCGAGCGCGGTGGTACGACCTCCTCCTCCTCTTCTTCCTCGTCTTCAACGTCATCTTCATCACCGCCATCATCGTCATCATCATCATCATCCTCTGCAACGTCCGAGTCCCATTCCTCCTCGTCCTGGCTCTCGCCCCCACTCGCCTCACCCTCCTCAGTCGGAGCTTGTGCCCCATTGGGCATCGAGTACAGCTCGGTGAGGGCCTAGCAGATATCAAGACAAGGATCAGTCGACCAGTCGGCAGAGTAAACAGAAATGAATGCGACAAGAACGCAGTGGAGAGCAGAGCAAGTGTACCTTGTTTGGATCGCTGTTGTGGTCGAGTGGAGGAATCCTTCTGGCTCCGCGTGGGTTGTCCTTGTTTCCGGTAACGGCTACCATCCATCTTTCCAGAGTGACATCGTCGACTGCTTCTGGATGGACTCGAGTCTCGTCCTCAGTCCCACAGTACAACCACATGCAGTGGCTCCGGAACTGTAGGGGCTGGATGCGACGTCTGAGGAAGACCTCCAGGAGGTCCATGCCCGTCACTCCCTCCCGAACCAACTGCACCACGCGCTCCATCAACATCTTCACGTCAGCTTTCTCCTCCGGAATCAACTTCAGAGAGGAAGGCTTGTTCACTCGGTCCATGGTAAACTGTGGGAGTCCACTCGACTGTCCCGGCGTCGACTGGTCCTGGCAGTAGAACCAGGTCGACTGCCAGCCTCTGACTGACTCGGGAAAGGTCATGGGCGGGAAGGTGCTCTTATTCCTCACCTGGATCCCCAGACCCCCACACATTTGGACGACTCGGGTTCTCTCATCACCTGGGCTCGCCTTCTTCACGGTCTGAGAGCGACACGTGAATATATGTTTGAACAAACCCCAGTGCGGTCGACAGCCCAAGAAACCCTCACACATGGACACAAATGCGGCAAGATAGGCGATAGAGTTTGGGGTAAAGTGGTGGAGCTGCGCTCCAAAGAAGTTCAAGAAGCCACGGAAGAAAATACTCGGAGGCAAGGAAAATCCACGATCAACATGGGTGGCCAAGAGCACACACTCACCCTCTTCTGGCTGGGGCTGCCATTCCTTCCCCGGAAGCCTCGCAGCTCCATGAGGGATCAAGCCCTCGTTGGCCATGTCGAGGAGGTCTTTCTCTGTGATGGTCGACTGGATCCAGTCTCCTTGGACCCAGCCCTTCGGCAGGCGGGATCTGGACGAGGACCCTCCGCGGCTGGTAGATCTCCCCTTCGCCTTCTCCGACGCCGACGCCTTCTTCACACGTTCCAGCGCCGCCGTCTTCTCCTTGGCCATGGTTGCCGGCGAGATGCGCGAAGGGAACTTGTGCGGGGGCGAGAGCGAGCGCGCTGGGCGGGGACGAAGGGAGCAGAGAGAGAGAATGCTGAGGCGCAGCACAGAAATCCTCGCCGGGCACATTTATAAGGTCCCTTCCGAGTGGATGACAGGTGGGCCCGGTCGATCTAATCATATCCGGGAGCAGTTATGCAGACGGGATACGTGGCGAAGAAAGTGGCGCGGAGATCGAGGCGTCTATGTCCCGTCCCATCCGAACGCCGCGGTCCGCTCCACTTCGCGCGCGTCCCCAAATTTCGCATCCCGCGGAATCCGCGAACGGCAGATCAGTCTGTCAGACGCGGGGTTTCCCGCGATCCGTCGCTCGGGGATCGTCGAAGCCCGAAAGATCACTCGACGAAAGAATAGAATGAATCGAGTCGACTGAAGACAAGTTGCTCACCATCGACGAAGAGATTCTTTAGTCCAGAACAATGCACGACCGGAGCGCAAAAGTTAATCGGAAACGACATCAACTCCTTCCTCACTCAAAGCCTCGATCCATTCGGGGGCTAATGATGGGGTCATGTACCTAGGGTAGGGTCACGAACCTGATCTAAGTACCTTACCCAAGGACGCCCTTAGAAGAGGTCGCCTTCCAGTCGACCAACGAGGGACTCACTCGACTGACTTGAAGGACTCGACCACGAAGGCTCACTCGACCACCAGGAGGTCAAGAGGCACTCCGCACTGCAACGGCCTGTAATTAAGTAGGCTTTATGATAGTAAAGACACTTTATGTGGGGCGTTACCAGTAACGCCCCAGACTTAACTCACCTTAAACCCTCTCCTACGTGGGCTGGCTGGGGTCCTGGCACACTCTATATAAGCCACCCCCCTCCACAGGCAGAAGGGTTCGGCATCCTGTAATTCATATACACATAATCCACTCGACCGCCTCCGGGCTCCGAGACGTAGGGCTTTTACTTCCTCCGAGAAGGGCCTGAACTCGTACATCTCTTGTGTTACAACCTCTCCATAGCTAGGACCTTGCCTCTCCATACCTACCCCCACTCTACTGTCAGGCTTAGAACCACGACACTTGTGGCTCACACCACCGCCGCCCCGTCAACCGCGGCTGTCGCGCCCTCGGCCACTGCGCCGCTGGTGGCGGAGGACGTCGCGCTGGCAGGCTTCGCGGCGTCAACCGCGGCCATCGCGTCCTCTGTCACCGCGCCGGCTGCTCCTCCGACTGTCTCCACGGTGTTCACACCTCAGCCAGTCTCCTCGATGGGATCGCAGCCGCCGCCGCCGTTTCACTTCGGCCATCTCATCACCATCAAGTTGTCGTCGGACAATTACATTTTCTGGCGCGCGCAGGTTCTTCCGCTTCTTGGGAGTCACTACCTGCTTGGCTATGTCGACGGCTCTCTCCCTTGCCCTCCTGCGCTGGTTGACAGCGTGCATGGTCCGGTCTATAATCCGGCTCACCGTGTCTGGACAGGGCAGGATCAGGCGAACCTCTCCTCCATCCAGGGGTCGCTCTCTCCGGCCGTTGCTGGGCTTGTTGTCTTCGCCAAGACGTCCCACGAGGCATGGACTATTATTGAGCGCTCGTTTGCGGCACAGTCGCAGGCTCGTGTATCTGGGCTCCGTCGCCAACTTGCGGAGTGTCAGAAGCTTGACTCCACCGCCACTGAGTTCTACAACAAAGTCAAGAGTCTTGCCGACACGCTGGCTTCCATTGGACAGCCCCTCACCGACTCCGAGTTCAACTCGTTTATTGTCAATGGTCTTGATGAGGAGTATGACGCCCTAGTCGAGATCATCAATGAGAGGGGCAACTCCACGCCCATGCCAGCACACGAGGTCTTTTCACGCCTCCTGCTTACTAAGCAACGAGTCGAGACGCGCCGATCCAGGGGCAACGGCGCCCTCTGGGCAAACGCCGCCACCAAGGGTGGTCGCTCCTCTGCTTCATCCAGGGCGTCGGGGCAGTCATCACCAGGCCTGGCCTCGCCCGCCCCTGCCTCGCCCAGGGTGTCTGGGCCCTTCTCACCAGGGCCGGCCTCGCCTGCTCTCACCTCGCCAAGGCCGTCTGGGCCGGTGTCACCGGAGCTGGCCTCGCCCACCCTTGGTTCGCCCATGGCCTCTGAGCCCCTGTCGTCGGGCCAGTCTTCGCCATGCAGTCCGGAGTCGTCTGTCCCGAGCTCGCCTGAGGTGATTCCTGCATCTCCGGCGACCGTCACGTCTCCGTCACCTTCGCCTCCGCCGGCTCCTGCTGCTGCTCTACGTCCACATACGCGCAGTCGGAGTGGCATTTTTCAGCCTAAGCAACGTCACGATGGCACAGTTGCTTGGTTAGCGGCGTGCATGTCTGCTGCTCTCGCAGATCCATCCTCTGAGCCACGCACGTATCAAGCTGCTATGCGCATTCCTCATTGGAGAGAGGCCATGGAGCAGGAGTATCAAGCGCTTCTTCGCAATCAGACATGGACTCTTGTTCCTCCACAATCACGGGTAAATGTCATTGATTCCAAATGGGTTTTCAAAGTGAAGAAGCATTCTGATGGGTCCATTGAGCGCTATAAGGCTCGTCTGGTTGCTCGTGGTTTTCGACAGCGTTTTGGACTTGACTATGAAGACACCTTCAGTCCAGTGGTCAAGCCTACTACCATCAGACTTCTTCTCTCTCTGGCTGTTACTCGAGGTTGGTTTCTTCGTCAGCTTGATGTTCAAAATGCTTTTCTTCATGGTGTCTTGGCGGAGGAGGTTTACATGCGCCAGCCTCCGGGTTTCTCTGATCCGGATCGCCCTGATCATCTCTGTCGTCTGTCCAAGGCAATTTATGGTCTGAAGCAGGCTCCTCGTGCTTGGCATGCTCGTCTTGCAATGGCTCTTCGTGCTCATGGTTTTGCATCATCAACTGCTGGCTCCTCATTGTTTCTTCTTCAAAGGCCTGAGGTTACTATGTACTTGTTGGTCTATGTAGATGATATCATTTTGGTCAGCTCCTCTCAGTCGGCTTCTACTGCGCTTGTTCGCTCACTTGGTGCTGATTTTGCGGTCAAGGACCTTGGGAAGCTTCATTACTTTCTTGGTGTGGAGGTTACTTCTCGTGCTGCTGGCCTTGTTATGACGCAGAAGAAGTACTCTCTGGATTTGTTGCAGCGAGCTGGGATGCTTAAGTGCAAACCGACGACTACACCCATGTCTACCACTGATAAGCTCAATGCTGTTGATGGTGTGCTTCTTTCTTCTTCTGATGCGACCGAGTACCGGAGTATTGTTGGTGGGCTCCAGTACTTGACGATCACGCGACCAGACATTTCCTATGCTGTTAACCGAGTCTGCCAGTATCTGCAGTCACCCCGTGACACTCATTGGTCTGCTGTTAAGCGGATTTTGCGCTATATTCGTTTCACGGTGGCTCATGGTTTGCATATTCGGCCGTCTGACTCTGGTTGTCTTTTAGCATATTCTGATGCAGACTGCTGTTAAGCGGATTTTGCGCTATATTCGTTTCACGGTGGCTCATGGTTTGCATATTCGGCCGTCTGACTCTGGTTGTCTTTCCGAGCACTCCGTGACACTCATTGGTCTGCTGTTAAGCGGATTTTGCGCTATATTCGTTTCACGGTGGCTCATGGTTTGCATATTCGGCCGTCTGACTCTGGTTGTCTTTTAGCATATTCTGATGCAGACTGGGCTGGCAATCCGGATGACAGGCGATCCACGGGGGGTTATGCTGTCTTCTTTGGCTCTAACCTGATTGCCTGGAGTGCTCGGAAACAGGCTACTGTCTCGCGTAGCAGTACTGAGGCTGAGTATAAGGCTGTGGCCAATGCCACATCAGAGATTATCTGGGTACAGTCCTTGCTTCAGGAGTTAAGTATACCCCAATCACAGCCTCCTGTTCTTTGGTGTGATAACATCGATGCTACATATCTTTCTGCAAATCCGGTATTCCATGCCCGAACGAAACACATTGAAGTTGACTATCACTTTGTGCGTGAACGTGTCTCTCAGAAGCATCTACAGATCAAGTTTATTTCTTCCAAGGATCAACTTGCTGACATCTTCACCAAGCCATTGCCTTTGCCACAGTTTGAGACTTGCAGGCGCAATCTTACCCTTCTAGATTCATTAGAAAGTGGCTAAGATTGAGGGAGGGTGTTAGACTGTATTTACGTGTGTATATTGTAACGTTGTATACCACCTCATTATATATATATGTGATAGGCCACCCCTAGTGGGTTGTGCCGGTTCCCCCCAAAGCCTATTGTCTTACATGCATGTATGTGAGCATTTGTGTTAAAAATATATTAAAAAATCCACCATGTATCAAAATACACATAGCGATTCACTGTTAATGCAATTTACTTAATAAAGCTTTGTATGCATCTACCGGTCCCATCTCACTGTTGTACTAGCTCCGAGGCCTCCACACAAGAGATGGAGAATGTACGACGACCAGTCCATCTCATAAAGCACACGGTGGTTGAACATGCACCATTGGCAACTGTCGAATTCTGGACACCCGCACCTAATGCAGAGCTCTCCCGGGTACCAATCCATGATACCCTCTCTTCCCCTGATCTGCTCTAGCTCCTGGCTCTCGAGGTCAATAGAGAACAAGCCGTCACGACGATGGATGAGAAGTGCACCTCTGCTCTCTGCGAAGCCCAAGACCCTGCATGGTTCATGTGCGGTAAGCTTGCGGCTCAGCCAGCAATCAAAGCCATGATCATCGCCTTGCTTGGTCCAAAGCTCCAGCGTGCTGCCGTAGTCTATTTTGTTAACGAACGAGAGTTTTCCCCCGCCGGCGATGCATAGGAACGGCGGTTGCTCTAGCTGCCAAGGAGAGTTGACTGGTACTGCTATGGGTATCTTGGTGAGGGACACACGCGTCGCGTCGGCACTCACGTCGAGGGTGTAGAAGCTTGTCTGGTCCCTGTATAGCCAGTGCACGGTGCCATGGCTGTCCACGACGCCGGCTGGTGGCCCCGACACGGTGAGCCCTCCCACGACCTCTGGACACTCCATGGGCGCGCTCCAGGCCCCAATAGCGGAGGAGTAGGAGTAGGCATACGCAGGCCGACCGTTAGAGCAGACGGTGGTGAAAAGCACACGAAAAATCGGCACCGGTCCCGCGAGAAGCGCGTACCCTCTCACATCTCTCCCCAGGCAGTCGTGTGCCAGGCCGGCGGCAGGCGGCGGGAGGAGGTGTACGTTGCCGGTGAGAGGTTGGCACACCGCCAGGTGGAGCTTCCCCAAGTAAAGCGGCCTGGGCAAGAGGCGTGCGAGGAGGAGCCCGCGGTGTGACGCGAGGGGCTTGGCGTAGTTGAAGAGCCCATCAACGTTGGGGATGAAGGAGGAGGTACAACCCGGCCTAAGACGCCGCGATGACGCGTGAAGCCTCCCAAACTGCGGCGGGCAGTCAGATTTCTTCTCTCGGGCCTCCGACGCACACACGAGAGACACATTCTGGTAAAAAGCCCCGAGGACGAAGGTGGCATGTCGCGCCTTCTCCTTCTTCGGCAGGAGTTCGGCTCGTCGGAGGATGGCCCGATCGTTGCCGAGGACACGGAGCCAACGTGTGCAGGTGGCGGCGCAGCGGAGGAGGTCCACGGGGTCCGGCAGGCGCGTGAAGATGTCGAGGAGGAGCTCGTCCGGGATTGCCTCTGCGGTAGGGCACGCGTTGGCGTTGGTCATCGATGTAGGGCTTGTTGAATTTCCCCAAGGATCGATCACATTAAAGTAGGCAAACACACGCGCTTATAAATACTTATAGCCAAGGGTGTCTCGTGTACCCTCTAATTCTTCTCTTTATTTCCTTTCAATTTTCTCGATGGTACAATGTGGCACAACGTATTAGACATGGCACAAGCAGCCGACCCAAGCCGAACTCCTAGGCATACACGGACATGACTTTAAATTCAAGCCGGACTCTGTTACTTCTTTTCTAACCTATAATCACGGCCGATCTAAAAAAAAAAACTATAATCACGGCCAAATCGATCGCTACTTAGGGCATGTACAATGGTTGATAAGACATCTTATCTTAAATCTTGCATGTAATTTAGAGATGGCAAAAAGGTATTTCTACAATAGGTTATATCTTAGCCTTATCTTCAATAAATAAAAATTCCTTAAAACATGATGAGACAAATTATGCTAAGAGATCATCTCTTGTCTTATCTTATTAAATAAGAGAAGACAAAACTTTTCTTATGAATTCTCTCTCCTCCACCTCATCATTTATCCTATGTGACACTCCTAAGATAGCACCATTATACATGCTCTAAGCCCAATATATGGCTCAAAAATGTTACACTTACGTAATATCCTATGTACTGTTACGTAACTTCACTAACTACTAATCTCTCCACACCCCCCCC
>NC_041390.1:629767627-629846269 GCF_002162155.2 Triticum dicoccoides | reverse complement strand
CAATAGAAAAAAGCCACCTAAGCTATTAGGTTAGTTACGTATGATAGTGCACGACCAAGCCATGTATTACGTGCATGCTAGCCTAATAAACCTAGCGTAATTAGACTCAGAACTAGACCAACTAGCTAAACTATCATGGACACCTACTTATATGCTACTAAAGAATCAAGATTATACTCCCTCCGTCCCATAATATAATAGCGTTTTTGACATTAGTATAGTGTCAAAAGCGCTCTTATATTATGGAACAGAGGGAGTACCTAAAAGGGCTCAATGGGTCTCTCGTGGTTTGCCAAGGCGGTTCATTATGACCAACACATATCACATATGAAAGGATAGCGCGATCGCCCTGTTTGCTACTACAAAGTTGCGAGTTGTGACTAGTGGTGGAGCTAGACGAAACTTGCCTGGAGGTGAACTTTGCCCTGGTCCTGAGATGTTAGTGGTACCATCCCACGAAAATTCCACAAGTCTAGTTTAAGTAGTTATGAAATAAACTAACACGCCACTTTCTCTCTCATGGTAAGGTTTCTCCTTCCCTCTCCATGACGGCGGCATTGCGCCTTCTTCCCCAAATTCCCACCCCCCTCCCCCTCCTCACGACGTTATTGTTAGGGCTGACTTTTAGGGACGATCTGGCATCATTTCTCGGCCTTGTTGACCTCAACAGGTAATAGGGTTATGGAAAAAAGTGTTTGGTCATCTCAGGCTAGGTTTTTTTAAATGGCACCTGAGGGATGTTGTTTGAAGGCACCAAGGAAGGACTATCAGCGAAGACTAAGGACCTGGGCCTCACAGAGGACGATCTGGACGGTGAAGTCTATGAAAGCACCTCCACCAGCCAAGGTAACACGATAGATGGCCATATAAAGGGTTAGTATTGATCGAGAGTATAGCTAGTTCTGGTTCTTAAAGAATATCCGTATAGGTAAATATATTTTTATAGAAACATTGAATTTTCTATCGATTTAGGCTACAAACTAAATGTAAGTGTGGCAAGCAAGTTTCTTCGATTGTCTGCTCATTGCTCACAGTCATTCGTCAATGCAGAAATTAGGCAGACCATTGTTAAGTCTGGCCAGTAGGTCAGCTGTTGACTTGGGTTTAGTCCGATATTCGATAGTAATTCGGAATGTTAGAGAGGTGTTTGGGAAAACTTTGCGCTCAAACACCTTTTATGTATTCAAGTTATTTGTTTTTAAATTAGTTCTTTCATTTCATTTTTTTCCAAAAATAACTAAATTTTCCATTGTTTGAAAGAACAAAAATACAAATTTTTATAGGTGTTTTTTCCTTTTAAATTTTCCATGTAAATTTAAATTATATTTTCATGGCAATTTCCATGTTTTTTAATACCCGAAGGCAATTTTTAATAAGTGCATGACATTTTAATAATTAGTAACATGCCATTTTTTATTATTAAGAAGATGTCAGTTTTATTATCAAGAGCATTGCATTTTTATTATTATAAACATGGCATTTTTTATTTGTCAAGTGGATGGCATTTTTATGATTACGAGCATCACATTTTTATTAATAATAACATGATATTTTATGATTAGCAGGATGGCAGTTTCATTATTAACAGGTGGCAATTTTATTTTTGAGAGCATTTAATTTTTATTATTGTTGACATGACATTTTTGTTAGAAAAATAGGATAGCATTTTTAATGTCAAGAGAATGACATTTTTAATGCTGAGAGGATGGCATTTTTTATTTTTTATTGCATAGCAGTTTTCTTGGGCTTATCTAGATAAAATATTTTATCTTTAGGATGGTATTTACAAAGTAAAATTGAAAATTTCAAAAAATAAACCTGAGCATGGCATTTTTATAAATTTGTGCGTATTTTATTGTTCGTGGCATTTTTTATATAGATGATGGTAGTTTTAAAGTTTAGCACGGTAAAAACAAATTCCAGACGCTGGATATTGGGGTCCTAGTCTAGACGCTGGTTCAATCGGAAGCTATGTCCGAGTATGTTT
Organism: Triticum dicoccoides; assembly: GCF_002162155.2. NCBI lineage: Eukaryota > Viridiplantae > Streptophyta > Magnoliopsida > Poales > Poaceae > Triticum > Triticum dicoccoides. Next base: position 629,844,282 of record NC_041390.1, on the reverse strand, counting down.
AGACGTGGTTGTTTCGAGTAGGTTTCGGTTGGTCCAACCTGGTAATATATACACCAGAAGAAAACTACGTACGTACATACCGATTCTGCTTGCCTTCCCTCCTAAAAGGCGACGAGGGTGCACACAGGAATCGACCATAGACATCACCAACGTCAATCGTAACTAACTCAGCGAGAGACAGCAATCAATGGCGGCTTTGCCCGACGATATCCTCACCGACATCTTCTCCTACCTGCCGGCCAAGTCGGTCCGCTGCTTTCGGAGCCTGTCGCGTTCGTGGCGCGCCGCCCTCTCGTCCGCGTCCTTCCTCGGTCTCCATCGCCAGCGAGCCAACAGGCCGGACCAGCTCAAGGTCTTCTTCAGCCCTTCCGACAAGATGTTGCACGAAGATGGACCGTCGTCATACTTGTACGCCTCGCAACCCGGTGGCGCACCTGCGACCAAGCTCACGCCCCACAGGTTCCGCTGACCATGGCCTCGTTCTTGTCCGTTGTGACATCACTGGCTACCACGTCTGCAACCCTTCTACGACACCGCACTGCCGTTGAAGATGGCTATATATGTACCATTCTATGTCAAGGACATCGCGTACGGCCTTGGTTACTGCTCGGTGACCGGCAAGTACAAGGTAGTACGCATATTCAGCGGCCCTCCGCTGCGAGGTCCTTGTCCTTGGCGGTCGGCCGTACTGGAGGAGTTTTGGCCACTCTCCTCCCACGTGCACCGTGGATGAGAAGAACCCGGGCGTCTTCCTTTGCCATGGTGGTCGCATTGTCTCCTTCGATGTTAGCAGCGAGACCTTTGGCGCGCTCGAGCCACCACCACTGAATCCAAATCCGGCGGTGCGTGCTTCGGCCAGAATGACCGAACTAGATGGCAATTGCTGGCAGCTTTGATGGCCACGGTGAGCCTAGGTTGGGGCTACTCGAGGAGAGCCTCACGCCTCTGTTTCCTTTCGAATGAGGTGATGCGCAATTTAGGATACCGCTGTCAATTACCCAAGTGACTTAATTCTCCCCATCATCTTTTTCCCTTTTTGTTTAGGTGCATAATGGTTGTGCCTCTTGTATCTTTTGCAAAAGCACACAGCTTCTTTTCCCTTGGCGATTTTAGTTGAGTTTAATTACCTTTTTTGTAAAGTGATCTCATCAACTTTCTTTCGACGATGTGGTAAAATCTATAGCTGAGGTATATATTGCAATACAATTTATAGTGAGCCACTCAACGTCTGGACACTTCATGGGCGGAGGAATAAGAGTAGGCGTACACAAGCCGGTTTGTGAGCGGAAGGCGGTGAAAAAGCACACGAAAAGCCGGCGGCGGTTCCATGAGAAGCACGTACCCGTCACATCTCTCCCGGTAGGCAGTGAGAGGAGGTGCACGTCACCGATAAGAGATTGGCACACCGCCAGCGCCAGGTGGAGCTCCCAGAGGTCGAGCGGCCTAGGCAAGAGGGGCGCGTGAGGAGAATCCCGCGGTGCGACGCAAGGGGCTTGGCATGGTTGAAGAGATGATCAATGTTGGGGACGAAGGAGGAGGTGAAACCCTGCCTGAGATGCCACGACGGCGCGTGGAGCCTCCCGAACTGCGGCGGGCAGTCGATCGGCCGCCTCTACATCCCGTCGCGTTCATGGTGCACCACGCTCTCGTCGGCGTCCTTCCGATATCTCCACCGCCGCCGAGCCAACAGGCCAGGCCAGCTCAAGGTGTTCTTCAGCCCTAACCACGAGACATTAGAAGAAGATGGATCGACGTACTTGTACACCTGGCAGCCTGGTGGTGCACCGCCGACAAAGATCATGCCCCACAAGTTCCACCGGCCGACTCCTCTCACTAGGCCCCTCGATGGCCTCGTCCTCATCAGCTGCCCCGACACAGGGTACCATGTCTGCAACCCTTCTACCGGTTTAGCCCTAGCTCTCCCCAACAGTCTACCATTCTTCACCCGGTGTGTGACATATGGCCTCGGTTTCTGCTCGGTCTTCGTCCTCGGCGCCGCACCGTACTGGAGGCCTACCGCCCGAAGGCCTCCTGCGTGCATCGTGGATGAGAAGAACCCAGGTGTCTTCCTTCGTCATGGTCGTCGCATCATCTCTTTCGATGTTAGCAGCGAGACCTATGGCACAATGGAGCCACCGCCCAATACGAGGCATGTTTCGGTCAGAATGACTGAGCTGGACGGGTGCTTATGCGTCTACCATAAAAATATTGGTCACCGTCGTCATGGCTCGTGCCATATATGGGTGCTGATGGATTACAGGAAACGACAACAGCGTTGGGAGCAACTTTGTCAAATTGATCCAACGACTTGGACAAAATCTATTCGGAAGCAGTTGCAGTCCTCCTGTATTGCTCCACTTGGCATGTGCGATTGGAACAACGGACATAGGAGAATCATGTTCGATACAGGTACTTGCAAGGTGTTTGCTCTAGACATACCTAATGGCAATGAACCGGAGATCCTATTCAGCCTAATGGAATGAAGCGATGCGCAATTGAGGAGATAGTTGTTCCCCAATCGATCTTTTTGTTCTCTTTTTCTATGCCATTTGTATCTTTTGCAGAAATACTATGCAGTTACTTCTCCCTGCCAGTTCTAGTTGGGTTTGATTAATGTTGTGTGATTTCATCCACCATTTTTCTCATCCACCTTTTAAGTGCCATTGTTTATTTCTACACCAGAGCTGCATAATTAAGCACCCGCAATCCACCAATAAGCACTACTGCTAAGAAAAACTTGTTTCTGGACACGATACAAACTCAGATGCTCATATACATGCACATACACTTACATACACGAACGCGCACGCACACACATTCAACCCAACAAGCACATCCAAGATACTGAGCCACTAATTGAATACATTCAACGGTACACGGCCTTATTAGCAAGTTAGATTCATCTGTTTTCTTTTCATGGGCTGAAAGGTTGCCGTTGGCACTAGCCAATTAGTTTTACTTTTGTATATATGCTGGCATGCGTGCGTAGTGGCATGCATGGCTGTGTGTCTGGAATCTTGTCATGTTAGGACGTGATCATAACACTTTTTCCTTGCATCAAATGTTCAGATTGACTGCCAAGTGCAGACCTGACTTGATTCCCCTTGCATCTAATCATTTGCAACATTTTCTTTGCGAGAGAAATCATTTGCAACTTTTTATAGCACTAGTTTGTATATTTCATCCTAGGAAAGAAGATAAGTGGAGGACTGCCATGGACGATCGAGAAAATGTGTCCCTCTTTGTTAGTCACGTACAAATTTAAGAAAACATTGTGTCACCGAACCGGTTCCTTCAAAAGGAAAAAAAATCATCGTGTCACATACCTGCAACATCTTTCGGTATCACTCTGCAATGCAAGAGGAGGATGACGACGACGACAACACTGCCAAACATGGTATATTTCACCAGTCATAAAAAAAATGCACACATCTCGGTGAATAGATGATGCGCCAACCATAGCCGGGTGAAATACCGGGTAAATAAAAACAGGAAAAAAATCAAGTAACAGAGAAACAAAAACAAAAGCTAAAATCAAGTAAATTATTCAAGTAGTAGAATCCAGTGCTCCAGTGCTGGTAGTCGTCGCTAGGTGGTTTATGGACCTGGATGTAAATTTTTCTTTTAGTGTACTCTGTACTACCTTAACAGTTGATGAATAGATAGGAGGTTTCTCGAAAAAAATAAAATAACTAGTAGAATCAAGCTAGCTGCTCACCTTGTGTTTCAGCTAATAATTTTGCCAGCTAAAAGAAGAAAAGCAAAAGAAAAAAAAAGGCAGAAAAGAAAGAGGAAGGTGGCGTAGTGCAGCTGAGGTGGTGGGCGACGACGTCTCTGATTGGTCACAAGCCAAAATTCCACTCCAGATTCCCACCCTCGGCCCGCCGACCAACCCCATGGCCGCCGCCGGCGACGACGCGCCCGCGGGGCTCTTCTCCGGCGTCTGGTCCCGCCTCCACGCCGCGGCCTCCGTCTGGCGTCGCCGGGGCCAGGCCTTCCGCGACGGAGAGGGGGAGGAGGAGGAGTCCACCGTGCGGTCGCGCCTGGCGAGGCGGGCGGCGGCGGCGCGCCGGGTCGGCCGGAAGCTCGCCTTCGTCTCCTTCAACCTCGAGGTGAGCTGGCTCTTGCTCTGGCTCTCTCCCAAGAGAGCTTGGTTCAGGTGGGAGGGAGGGGGGGCGCTTCAGGTGGTTGCTTGTATGCGCAAGCCAAGTCAAGCAGTCAGCCGGCTCGCCGTCGCTAGTACTACCCACGATCATGGATGAGTTCTTCCTTTGCCTGGAAGAATTCAGTACTTCCTGCTGAAATTTACTCAAGCAATTAGCATGCAATTCTTTCGGCAAATTGAATTAGAATCCAGAGTTATTCAGTGATCATTAATTCAGTATTCATCGGCTCTTCATGTAGATGTAGCGACGATGCACGCACGACTGGACTGCACAATCTGTTCTTTTCTTGCTTGTTTAATTTCAAACTACTAACCATTCCTGTTCAGAAACAATTTACGCCCTTCAACTAGAATGGACAATCTGCTCTGCTTTTGTTATTTCAGAAACAATTCATGCATGTTTGCCTGCTTGTGGCAGTGATAGTAGGCTGCAGTATTTTACCTGTTCGCTGTTTCGGCGCAGGGATTCGTACGGATTGTTCATTTGTCTTTTGCGTTGATCAGGTGCTGGTGTTCATCTACGCGTTCTGGAGGGCGAGGAGACGGAGTCTGACCTGGCGGCAGCCCATCCAGGTGCTGCCCGTGCTCGCGGTCCCTGCTCTCGCTACGCTCATCTACGCTGCCTACGTCCGCTTCACCAGAATGCGTAATAATTTTCACTTCCCATTTCATGTCTGGATTTCGACATTCATTCGTGCACACACCCAAAACATATGAATGATGCCGCTAGTTCTAAAGCAGTTGTCCTCTCCTTCCTGGTCACAACTCACCCAATGTGGAGTTATAAACTTGTTTTTTTTTAAGTCCTCAGTGAGTGCCTTGTATGTTCTGATAATGCGTTGGTGACAAGTATCTCCTGAGTGACCCCAGCTAATCTTGCTCTGCAGTTGACCTAAAGGACAAAAGAACACTTGAAAGACTTCAAGAGGACAAGCCGCAAACTGAGTGTGAACCAAGGGATTCAGTTGACCTCAAGGACAAGGAAACGCTTGAAAGACTTCAAGAGGACAAGCAGCGAACTGAGTGTGAACCAGGGGAGTTTGACCGGGACAACCAAAACAATGTCCAGGTCTGTCTGTTTGTTTCAACCTAATGTTCTGCAGATAGTTTTAATCCACCACTGCCTTTTAGTCCTGTTCTTCTGACATCGTCCTTCTAGTTAACATAATTGGTGTTTGTTTGCTGGTGCAGAACTGTGATGATGTGGACGATGCTAGTAATTCTCTGGTTGGAACTGATTCAGCAGCACAAACTGCTAAGCTTATGAAACATCGCCAGTCAAGCATTAAGCATAGAGATGATGATGGAGCAGATATGGCTTGGGGTCATAGCAAGGATTTCCAATCAGCACCCTCAGGTGGACTAAGGATGAGAAGATTGTCAAGTGCAAAAACATACATGACCAGCAGCAGTTTTATAGAAAGAAGTGTGGAAAAGACACAGGAAATGCCATCTGTCTCTGCACATTTAGATCAGCATGTCCATGTCCCTATTTCCACTGAAGATACTATTTCGTATCATTTTGATGATTGCCGCAGCATGCATGCTCAACCTGCAGATACCCCTCAAGAATTGTCTGAAGGAGATGGTGACAAAGAAGGGTTTGATGGATTATGGGACATTGTGGAAACTCGTTCCAATTCCAGCAAGGAGAATCCCATATCTCCAGTTGGTTCTCATAATAATTTTTATGACGGAGACGATTCACGCTCCCCTGCATCTTCACCAGACGACTTTGTTGCTCATAATAGCTTAAATGACTTCAGCCCTGACCTGTCTGGTCTGGTACTACCTGCATCAGAAACCTTGAAAATGTTGCATCCCGAAGGTGTCAGGGAGGAAGCATTGCTTGATCCACACAAGTCAGAAGTGTTGCATATGTATTCTTTGACTCCAAAGGAGAGCCCTACTCCCTATGCAGTCAATGACAAGGAACTGCCAATCACTCCTGACATGGGGACCTATTCAGAGTTGCTTGGCGAGGGAGTCGAGGAGACAGAATCGTCCATATTCCATACACCAGAGGACAGTACGCCATCCTTCATCTCAGAGGAGGTTTTACTGTGTCCACCTGCAGTCAGTAATATCGAACATTGCTTGGGGACTCCAGAGTTCTCTTTGTGCGGTCAAGAGACTGAAAAAATTGAAGTTGTTGGAAGTGTCAGCTTTACTAATGACAGTCCTGAGTTAAGCTTCTTATCCTCTCCAGAATTAGTTGTGGAGAGTGCTGAGGATGCCATTGAGAAAGAATTATGTGAGTTAAACTCAAAGGAGGAGAATACTATGCTCATCAGTATGGAGGAGGAACCTTTGCAAGGTCCACTTATAGTCAGTACTGGTACTAGTGAACAATGCCTGGAAACTTCAGATGCCTCTTTATGCATTCAAGATACCAAGGCGGGGGAAGTTTCTGGAATTATAAACTTTGTTACAGCCACTCCTGAATTAATGTATACAGCGTCTCCGGAGTTACTTGCAGAAGGTGATGAGGACTTGAAGGAGGATAAAACGTCTGATTTGCATTTACCGGAGCAGAATGGCCTACCTTTAAACATTGAGAAAGAACCTATTCTGGATTCACTTGTAGCTGATACTGCTGAGGATGTCGAGAGAACAGAAGTTCATGATGTTGTCCAGGAAGGTTCTTTTGAATCAGAAGACGAGGAAACATTTAATAATCCAAATCTTGTTGTCACTTCTTCAATTGATGATAGTAAAAATCAAAATTTGATAAGTGACTCAATGCTTGTTCAATTTATTCCAAACACCGACATAAATGAAGCTCTTGAAGGTGGCTGGGAAGCAGTTTCTGAACCGCTACATCAAGGCCCTCGCCATTCTGAAGGAATGTTCTTATCTCCCGGGGAGATCAATAATGACGAAGTCTATTCTTTGACTCCAATGGAGAGCCCTACATTGTATGCAGTCAATGACAAGGAGCTGCCAATCACTCCTGACATGGAGAGCTATCCAGAGTTCTTTGGCGAGGGAATTGAAGAGATAGTATCGTCCAAGTTCCATATGCCAGAGGAGAGTACGACGCCCTTCAATTTGGAGGAGGTTTTACCGTGCTCGCTTGCAGTCAGTAATATAGAAAATTGCCCCGGGGCTCCAGAGTTCTCTGTATCTGGTGAAGAAGAGACTGATAAAATGGAAGTTGCTGGAAGTGTCAGCTTTATCAATGTCAGTCCTGAGTTGAGCTTCTTATCTTCTCCAGAGTTGGTTGTGGAGAGTGCTGAGGATGCCACCGAGAAAGAATTATGTGAATTAGATACAAAGGAGGACAATGCTATACTCATCAACATGGAGGAGGAAGCTTTACAAGATCCGCTTATGGTCAGTGCCAGTACTGTTGAACAATGCTTGGAAACTTCAGATGTCTCTTTACGCATTCAAGATGCCAATCCTAAATCGATGTACCCACCATCTCCAGAGGTACTTGGAGAATATAATGAAGAATTCAAGGAGGATCAAACGTCTGACTCGCACATACTGGAGGAGAATGGCCTACCTTTTAATTTTGAAAAGGAACCTATTCTGGATTCACCTGTAGCTGATACTGCTGAGGGCGTCGAGATAACAGGGGTTCATTATGTTGTCAAGGAAGGTTTTTCTGAGTCAGAAGGCGAGGAAGCATTTAACTATCAAAAGCTTGCTGTCACAGATTCGGAGGATGATAGTGACACTCAAAATTTGATTATTGATTCAATGCCAGTGAAATTCATTCGAAACAGCGACCTAAATGAAGTTCTTGAAGGTGGCCAGGAAGCATTTTCTCAGCCACTATGCCAAAGCACTCGCCATTCTGAAGGAATGTTCTTATCTTCAGCGGAGATCAATAATGATGAAGTCTATTCAAGCAACTCAAATTCATATGCCAATGTGGTGGAAGATGCTGCACCCTCTGAAGGACTTTCTAAGTTTGAAGATGAAATGTCTATTGCTTCTTTAGATACTCCCATCTGCCTGGATGAGGTTAAAAGTGCAGCTATTGTTGACATTGATATAGTCAGTCCTAAACTGAGCCTTCAACCAGAGCTGCATGATGTGGGAGTTGAGGAGAATGAATTTTTCAAGTTCCATGTACCAGAGGAAATCAGAACACCCTTCAATTTGGAGGAGCAAGTTTTGCTATCCCCAGTTGCGGTCAATAATACTGAATACTGCAGGGAGACTCAGGAGTTCTCTTTGTACAATCAAGAGAATGAGGAAAGGGAAGTTGTTGAAAGTGTCAGCTATATTAAGGTCAGTCCTGAGTCGAGCCTCTTATCCTCTCCAGAGTTTGTTGGGGAGGGTGGTGAGGATGCTAGGGAGAAAGAAGCACGCGAATTAAACACAAATGAGGAGAATGAGACACTCATCAATTTGGAGGAGGAACCTTTACAAGCTGCGCCTGTGGTCAGTACTACTGATCAGTGCTTGGAAACATCAGAGTTTTCTTTATCTAGTGAAGTTGCCAAGACAATGGATGTTCCAGAGATTGTTAGCTTTGTTACAGTCAGTCCTGAATTAAACTACTCTGCATCTTCAGAGTTACTATCAGAGGGGGACGGGGACTTACACGAGGATGAAACGTCTGACTTGCACTTAAAGGAGCATAAGGCCCTACCTTTTAATTTGGAGGAGCCTTTTCTGGATCCACTTGTAGTTGATACTGCTGAAGATGCGTTGGCTACATCAGAACTTTTGATATGCAGTGAAGAGGTCAAGATGACCGAAGTTCATGGAGTCGTCGAGGAAGTTTTCTCTGAATCAGAAGACGAGGCAGCATGTGACCATCCAAACCTTGTTCTCGCCTCTCCAGATGATGATAGTACCGCTCAAAATTTGACAAGTAATTCAATATCTGCTCAGGTCATTCCGGACACCAGTGTAAAGGAAGCTTCTCAAGCTGGTCAGGAAGCATTGCCTGAGCCACCACATGAAAGCATTTGCCATTCTGAAGGAACATTCCTATCTTCAGGTGAGGTCAATCATGATAAAGTGACAGTTGAAGCACCATTTGCTGGTGAGGGAGGACTTTCTATGCCTGAAGATGAAATGGCTTTGACTTCTCTAGAGACTTCCATCTTGCTTGATGAGGTTAGAACTGCAGAAAATTTGGCAGCCAACTCTGAACCTTCTCAGTCCATCCCAGACACCAACGGATTTCAATCTCTTCACGACCAGGAACAAGCTCCATCTGAAACACTGCAGGACACTAATTTTCTTCTCGAGGGAAGCCACACATCTTCAGATGAGGGTATAAACTCTGAAATATTTTCGCTGTATTCCAGGTCATCTTCATGTGTTTCAGAGATCAACATGCTGGAATCTCTCAGAAGTGGAACATCTTCTGAACCGGACAATGATCGTGGTTTAAGCTTTGATGAGAGGAACCGTGTGATATTTCATAACATGGACAGTACAGAAAATAACACAAACAACCCAGTGACTGATGAATCTATCCTGGAGACCAACATGATTGAAACTCTTAATATTGCTGATGAAACAACTGCTGATTCACCGCACGAAGTTTCTTCAAACTTTGTGGACTCTTTTGTAGCTCCAGATGTAATCAATGGCATGACACAATCAGATCAACACTTGGACTTATCATCCTCTTCATTTGCTCCGGTGGTTGATGCATTTGAAACATTGCAAAGTGGTCAGTTTTTTTCTGAGCCTCAACTCGAAAATGATGTTACGTTTGAGCAGACCCAAATGTCCCCTAAGGAGGCTGATGATGCTGAAAACTATTTCACCAATACAATTGACGATCCTCAAGATAGTGAGAGAACATCAACTGTAGCTTTGGAAGATGAAGATGATTTAACTCTTCATAAGGCTTACATGTCTCCTGAAGATATCAGTGAAGTCAAAAATTCTTTGGCTGATGATTATGCTTCAGATCTTCCTCACATGCCGGAGAACCATTGCTTCAGCGAAAAAGTATCACCTGAATCTCAGGACCCCTTAAGTTCTGAGGAGATTTTGGTTTGTCCAGAGGGTTTGAAAACTGAAAATGATTTAGACGGTGTAAAGTCATCCTTGTATTCTACAGAGGCCAACTTGGCAGAACCTTGTGGCATTGCTCACGAAGGAACTCAGCAACAAGATGAAACCATGTTGGGTTTTGAGGAAGCCAGTTCTGAATATCACTATGACAATTCAGGGTCCCTAGATATTCCAGATGTCACTGTGGCGGAGAGTCTTCAAGCCGCAGAGAGATCATCATCTGAGATACTTTACGATGGCATGTTCAGTTTCGAGGGGACATTAATATCTCTAGATGGCGATGACAATGCTGAGGATTTTCCTAACAATTCAGGTTCTGTTATGCATACTGCACAGACCGACACAACAAGTCTCCCTAGTCTTCAAGAAGGGTCTTTCAAGCCAGAAGATGAAAATCCAGTTAATTCTATCTCCCCATATGAGGTTGATACTGAAGAATCAAGTAGCTCAAATCATGGTAATTCCAGCTCCGCTTCATCTCGTCATGACATCAGCTTCATGGAGGCTCCTCGGCCCCAGGAACTGCCTATAGACGCTGGAAGGGAAAAAGGTGAATGCCTGTGAAATAGATCCTTGTTATTGCTGTTATTTGCTATGCTGCCTTGCTTAGAAATATCTGGATCTGAAATGAGTGGTTTTACATAGAACAATCTGCACTCACTCATAGTGCACTTGGCTAAGATAGTGTCCTATATGTTTTACATAAGTCTAGAACTAGAAATAGGAAAGAGTGGTATGAAAATAGTGACAGTGCTATTCAAAGTGAAAATAAAAAGGAACCAGTTCAATAACCTTTCTTTATCGATTATTAGACATTACAGCTATATATATGTGTGTGTTCATCGAATCTGTACTGTCACTTCATTGGAGAAAATGAAACTGGATCTTTATTAGCTGACGCCTCTTATTCTTCAGTTCTGCTCAAGGATAAGGAACCAAAAGACAGTAAATCTGAGGTCATGAAAGAGACTCTCGAAGATTTGGATGACGACCATGAGGTGAGTAGCACTCCCTCAGATGCTGCTTTGAACTTGTATCTTCTTTATTGAGGTGAGTTGTATGATTTTTTTTAATCATGATTGAACAAGGTAACTGAACTCTGCTTACTGGTTTGATATAATTTCTGCAGAGGAAACCAGTAGTCACAATCAGTCATAGCACTGGGAGCAGTATTGTATCTGAACTAGCTGACTTGCAGTACACCCAGTCAGTTGATGATGATACTGAAACTCTTAGTGCTCCTCTACCTTCATCTGTTGCTACAGATATTTTGAAGCAGACCAAATGATAAGGCTGCATGTGTTTCAGTAGAATGGTCAACTACTGAGTAACCTCACAAGAGCATCTAAAAGCTTGTGACTGGAGCTGGTTCTTTGTTCTTTTGTGTAAAGCTTCTAATACTGGAGATTGGAGATTGTTCTTTATTAGTTTCGTGTGCTCAGAGGACGAGGGAAAGAAGTCCAATACATGGAGTTTTTGTACAAAGTAATACGGGAGTTCTCAAAATCATCATCTTGAGGTGAAAAACTGGAATCGCCTCTGGATTGAGTTGCTTGCGCTTGGAGTGGAAATGTCCTAATTCTTGCCTTTTGCCGTCAAGAATCGAGGATTTGATGAAAGATAAGGCTCTTTCATAGTTTTCTCTCTCTTTGTTTTTTAGTTTGGGTTGAAGTTGTATAGCTCTGTATATCTGGGTAAATATACTGCCATAAGTAGCCCATGTATAATATGTCATAGTGTGATATTCTTTAGGCAGTGGTACTTTGCATGAGTGCCTCATTTGGTGCCTTTTTTTGTATGAGTGAAGGGTATTAAAGCATTGCAATTTTACAACAGAAGTTTCTGTTTTGATTTTGATAATGAGTAAAAGCGAGAGATTCTGCTAGTGCACTTCAAGTTGGTACATCATATATCTTGTCAAATATTTTCCTAGTTTTGTCATATACTCATATGCATTCTAATTTATTTTTCTTCAATAATTGTTGCTATTTTTTGTGGCTTGTGAATTACCGAGGCTTTCATTATAAATTTGTCCTGCAGCTATTGTACATAACTATTGTGTTGCAGTTCTTTATCAGTCAACAATGGCTCTCTGTGAAGACCATCCCATCCATGTCCTGAGACAACCCCATCGGAGAGATACTACATTTGGTAACTCAAAATTGTTGCATCTCATGTTACAAGATGTGTGATGCTATTTTGATTCTGATAAGGTCCAGTACTAGTAAACTATAGTTCGGTTCAAACTAGTTTGTCTACTTGTCATATATATGAAATTTGGGTGTATTTCTGTGATTTGTGTGATTGATAGGATATCCTGAGAACTGTCAGTCTATCACCACTCACCCTAGATGAACCATGTTTAATGTCTGGTTTGTCAGTACTTATCTGATACAATGCACTTTGATTGATTAACTCTCAGTTGTGCATCATTGCATTCATGCCACCAGCTGTCAATGAACTGTTACAATCTCGTGGTTTTTGGTCGGCGGATCATGGTAGATGCTTCAGATCACAGTGACATGGTTGACTTGCATGGAGTATCGATCCCAAACTTCATTTTTTTTGTCAATCTCACGTAGTGCTGTGGTTAACTGTATGTCAACCCATTAAATCTTTTGGATGGTAATGCTTGATGTGAACAGCCTGAAATCAGGGACCTCATGTGCTCCATGATGCCATCTGTCTGATGAAAGATGTGTCTTGTCATGCAGGCAGTGTAGTCTGAGTTTGTATATTTTTCTAATGCAAACCCACAATAGGTGCCCTCGGAGTTGAAGGACTCTGATAGTAAGCAATGTGCCACAAACTCGGTATATTGCATCAGTTTTCCTGTAGATTATATTTTTCAGGTCCTAAATTTGTACCATCTCCATTTGAGTGCATGTACCACATCACATGGTTGACATTTAGCCTTGTAGTTCTTATGTTTACCAGAAGCAACAGCTGAATTGTGTTTCTCTTGAGTTGACCTTATTGCTTCTGTTCTTTTGATGTTTACGCAGGAGCAGCGGCTCGTGCATGGACAGCTAACACCTGTACGCTTCTGAATATGAGTCAGTAAAATATCCAGAAGGAAATAAAAGGTGTACAGCTCCCAAGATCGATGAGCAGTACCAATCCCCCTTCCGCGACCAGCCATGTTGCCCTCACACGCCATCTGCTGGAGCATGGATGCGGGCACTCTGAATGGCAGTCCAGATGCAGAGGAACTGACTCCATGAGTTTAAAAAAGGGGCTTCTTCAGGTCAGACATCATGTTTCAGAATCTCTGGGCTCTTATATCTTTGGTTGCCCCGCGAATTATTGCACGCTTCTGCCAGTTCAATATTGGAGCAGGGTCGGGGTGGGGGCAGTAGTTGCCGCGCACAAAAACTAATGATCCGAAAGATGCTCTATTTCTTAATTATATGCTGAATGTGCACAGTTCGTGCGTGATCACAAACATTATTCTGTGGTGCTCCAGAATTAGTTACTCTTCGCGACGTGGATGGTTTAGTACACCTGCTGTTGGGTGGGCAACATAGGCTGTGGCCGGGGTAGATATATGATGCACAAACCTTGTCTTAAAGGTTCTTTTGAACTCTGTCTCCGATTTCAGCGCCTTACATTGCTTACCTTAACCCTTCCTTGCTCGGCCTGAAACGGTCGACAGGACAGGTTCAGTGTTTGGGCCATAGTTTTTGTTGGCCGAAACAAGAGACAGTGCCCACCCAACAGCGAAGCAAAGTTGCCCGGCTCTTTGAGATGTATCCGAATTAGGCAACCAACTAGCAGGATATGGAATCATGAGAGTGAAGCAAGCATGCATGCCCATTGTCTAGAGATCAGCCTACCGAATCAGTATACTAGTCAGGATCTGGATCTTGTTTAGGTTTGAGCATAACAAAACCAAGCGATAACCGGTGAGTCATCAGGAACGGAGCGGATGAGATCGAGCGAGGTTGTTTAGTTAGCGCCCTAATCCTCCTAATCACTCACACCTGCGTTTGACTTGCTTGGTGGTGGCATTTTCTTTAGGTGAGGGTGCTCATCATCATCATCATCTGCCCTGGCCCTGGGGTCACAGTGCTCGGCTCAATTGCGGCATGTGCAACATGTACTAGTATAATCTGGGGACCCGGGAATCGAATTACAAAACTTGGGGGTTATTGATTGGTTTGGATAGTATTCTGTTCTGCTTCGCGTAGGCCAGCGCTGCGCCACCGGCTCTCCAGATTTGGTTAGATCTCATCCCTTTGTTTTTCTTGCTGTACTTTGTACTTTACATTGCCTCCTTTTCTTGGGGTTCTATTCTACTCCGTGGGACGGCCCCTCGCTAACCACCCATGTATATATAAAACCGCTGCTTCCTGTTGCCACCTTGCCCAGCTAAGCCACTTACTTGTCAATCTCCCAAATCAACAGGCATCAGCTTCTTCATCCCCTTCTGCCGCCTCTGCCCGATGTCGACGACGGTGCAGGAGCCGCCGCACGTCCTGGCCGTGGACGACAGCCTCGTCGACCGCGTCGTCATCTCCAGGCTCCTCCGCAGCTCCAAGTACAGAGGTACCACCTCATCCCATTCCATGACTGAATCTGAACTGAGAAGAAATGAGCCTTGAATGAACTGAACTGAAAAAGACTCTTTGTTTTGTGCAGTGACGACGGTGGACAGCGGGAAGAAGGCGCTGGAGGTGCTGAGCCTGGGCCACGAGAGCGTGCAGCTGATCATCACGGACTACTGCATGCCGGAGATGACCGGCTACGACCTGCTCAAGCGGGTCAAGGAGTCGGCGGAGCTGCGCGGCATCCCGGTGGTGATCATGTCGTCGGAGAACTCCCCCACCAGGATCCGCCGGTGCCTCGACGAGGGCGCGGAGGAGTTCCTCATCAAGCCCGTGCGCCCCTCCGACGTCTCCCGCCTCTGCAACCGGGCCATCGCCGCCATGCCCATGCGGTAGCAACGGTCGGTCACGGCGCCGGCGTGTGCCGTGCTGCTCATCGGTGCCAGTCTGCTAGCTTGCTAATCCAGTCCTCCTCCCCCCTCTGTTGAGTTCTCACTGACGAGATAATCCCATGTACATGCGTGATGCGTGTGCTGGTTGCATGGTGAAATCAAAACTGAATGAATTCCATGGCAACCCACGGAATGTATGTATTCCAACTTACCAAGGTATGAAATCCACAACTAATGGTGAAACAATAAAGCGTTAGGCCAACAAATGGAAAAGGCCCCATTATTATTATTATCTAACAAAAACCAGTCAAAAAAATATCTGGTTGAGCAATTGACGGAACTGGGTTTATGAAACTTTAATCTTGTTTCAAGTAAAAAAGAAGTCACACATAGCATTTCGATATTATATTATCCTCTGCAACAACCTTGTGTTGTGTGGGCATCGGAAATCCGTTGGTGCTTCTGGGAGCGCGCGCTCATGCACGCGATTTTTTTTCAAAGTGTGAAAAAATTCCAAACAAAAATTTGGCGCATACATCTTGACATTATATGTCTGCATGTCAAGTTTCAGAGGAAACCGACATTTTTTATGGCTTGTGTAAAAAAGACAAGGATGTCTTGTGAAAAGCATTTTTAAACACCAGATTTTGTCTTCTTCACAGGTGAGACGCGACACATAAGTTGTCGGTTTTTCACGAAACGACTTTTGTGAGCATGTACAATATCGAGATGTACGCGCCAAGTTTTTGTTTGAAATTTTTTGACATTTCAAAACATGTTTAAAACACATTTAAAAACCAGGAGCTCGCGCTCCCATGTGTCAACACACCACTCTCGAAAACTAGTTGTATTCAATCGGGGAACTAAGTAAAGGTTGATAGTTAGGAGCAATATATGACTGTATCCCAAGCCTAACCCAACAAGGGATCAAGCCCTAGTAGGTTCGATACCCCGCCTATGTCGACAGCGAGGCCTGTGGTGACTTTGTCAATCCTGAGGGTTTGTGCCTCCAGAGTTCCATGTGTATGCATGTAATTGTCTATGCCGCACTTGGATTTCTCGAAATGTAAATCAAACTATGCGGTCCAGTTGCTTGTTGTTGGAAATGCTAAATAAATCAAATTGGGTCCCGGAAGAACCAACATGTGTCTAGGGGACATTGTGGTATGCTGTGTACCCAGACAAAATTCCAAAGATAACTATCTCCGAGGAAATCGACATATCGTTAGAGTAGGCCGATGCCAATGAGGATGGTTCAGCTGTTTCTAATGTAGACGATAAAAAAGCCTATTTCTACCTGTAAAAAAGAGTCTATTCCCGTGCCGCCGCTAATTAATAACCATACGATCTGGATAGAAGGTATGTGTAAGTGTAGAAAGTTTGGACCCGCCGAGTGGAAAACAAGTGTGTTTGGAAGCCTTCGAGTGCAAACTGTAATTACAGGTAGAAATATTTAGTACAGTTTCCCTTCTCTGATAAATATATAGATTTTTTTTTGACAAAGGACGGCGTGGCGTGGCGTGCGCCGTCCAAAAACCCCGAGGGGATAATCTCTCTCCCCGCGGCGGCCCATCCAAAGCCCACACGTGGTGTGACCGAGCGATGGGCCCGGCACGTCAGCGCACCTCCCTCGTGCTCCTCGTCCTCCTCGTCCTGGCGGCGGCCATGACTCCCACGCTGCTCACTTGCGCCTCCCACCTCCTCTCCCACTCCGCCCGCCGCCTCGCCCGGAACCCTACCAGCCCCCTCCCCGCCCTCCGCCTCCTCTCCCTCCTCCCCGCCTCCTCCCCGCTCCGCGCCTTCTGCCCCCGCGCCTCCCGCGCCGCCGTCTGCTCCGCATACTCCTCCTCCGCCATGGCGGACGTCGCCGACGCCGACAGCAGCAACAACCCGCTGCTCGCCGACTTCGACTTCCCGCCCTTCGACCGCGTCGAGCCCGCCCACGTCCGCCCCGGGATCCGCGCGCTCCTCGCCCGCCTCGTAAGCCCTCTTATCCCCTTCCCTTGATCCTCGTTCGTTCGCTCGTCGCCCGTGTGGATCTGACCGTGTGTGGCTGCAGGAGGGCGAGCTGGAGGAGCTGGAGAAGGGCGTGGAGCCGGCGTGGGAGAAGCTCGTCCACCCGCTCGAGCGCATCGTCGACAGGCTCGACGTCGTCTGGAACGTCGTCGACCACCTCAAGGCCGTCAAGGACTCCGCCGACCTCCGCGCCGCCGTAGAGGACGTCCAGGCACGTACCCCTCTCACCTTCTTCCGTCGCGCCGCAGCCCGTGATCTGGACGGACGGAGCCGTCGTGGATTAGTTAGCGCATCATCAGATCCTGTCTCTGTATTTTGTCTTGCTCCACGAGTTATTATCCAGCAATACTAGTACACAGTAGAAAATTATCATAGATCCTGGCTGTAACCTGTTTTAGTGCTTATTACGACTTTGGTCCGCATGTTTTTTGTGGGGATATGGTACCACACTAGAGGGTAGAGGCTGACGATCTCTTGCTGTTTCAATCAAGTGCTTGATACATAGCTACCACATATGCTACGCCCCGTGTTGCTTCAACTGATTAACTCGATCGATCTTGAATTTAAACAGCCCGAGAAAGTGAAGTTCTACCTGAGGCTGGGGCAGAGCAAGCCAATCTACGAGGCCTTCAACGCCATCAGGAATTCTTCAGACTGGGACAGCCTCAGCGACGCCCGCAAGCGTGTTGTCGAAGGTAATATTCTCTATACCCATAGTGACACACTGAGTTAATTGTATTGCTGCCAATAAGAAGCAAGCAACGTCGCTGTCTCTCTATACTTACTAAGAGAAGACTCGTGTCAGTTTCGTTGCTTTTATTTCCTGCTTCACTGCACATGTTGCATATGCATTTTCCGTTCCTAATTGTGTTTTTTCTCTTCCTCGCCAGGCCAAATAAAGGATGCTGTTCTTGGTGGAGTTGCGCTTGAGGATGAGCAGAGGGAGAAATTCAATCAAATCCAGCAAGTAGGCTATTTGTTCTTATCAGATGTTGACAGATTATATTTATTGTACATATGCCAAGTGTACCAACCTGACTGGAAACGTTACTGTACATATATTGATGGTCTAGCAAGCGAGCCATTCCCTGTCGTATATGAGTCTCTGCATCTTAAAATAATTACATCTATGTCTTTATCTTTGAACCGTTGTGGTGGTGACTGCCCATGCATACCTTTGTTGTCACTTATTACGGTGTGTGTAGTTTGTTTTTAGTCTTGTTGCTGATCACATGTTGTTAGGTACTTCCAATGCCTGACATATTACTGTGTTACCTTTCATATTTCTGCTTCTTGTTGATGTATGTTAGTTAATGGATTGTTTTTTTTCAGGAACTTGAAAAGCTGTCAGAGAAGTTCAGTGAAAATGTGCTGGATGCAACAAAGAAATTTGAGAAATTGATTACTGATAAGAAAGAAATCGATGGTTTACCTGCCTCAGCTCTTGGCTTAGCAGCACAGACTGCTGTTTCAAAGGTGAGCATTATGAAGTGTAAACAAAAATATGGTAGCTTAGGAGTTTGATCCCCCTGCATGATTTTCTATGCTGACAAATTATTTTGTTAGGGTCATGAAAATGCTTCAGCTGAAAATGGACCTTGGATGATCACACTAGACGCACCAAGCTTCATGGCTGTCATGCAACATGCTAAGAACAGGGCTCTCCGTGAAGAAGTATATCGCGCTTATCTAACCCGTGCATCAAGCGGTGATCTTGATAACACCGATATCATAAGTCAGATTCTGAAGTTGAGGCTAGAGAAGGCTAAACTACTTGGCTACAAGAACTTTGCTGAGGTGCGCAAGCTTACCATTGCCCTGTCCACATTTAAAACAGTGCCCAGTACTATCGTATTTTAGCTAACTGATGACAATCATAAAGGTAAGCATGGCTCGGAAAATGGCAACTGTTGACCGGGTGCAAGAGCTTCTTGAGAAAATCCGTGCTGCTTCCTGGGATCATGCTGTCCAAGGTAAAACCAGCCAAGTTCCTTTTTTCTAGCCAGAGTTCCAGATTCCTTTTGCCTATTTTATTAAGATATTCTGGAGTTGTAGTAGCAGAAGATACATTTTGGAGTTTGGACTTCTCTTTTATCATTTATGTTTGATGTGGTGCTTCTTGTTTTTGTATTGCCACCTTGACTCTCTTGAGATCCCGAACAAAAGTAGGAGCAACTATCCGTCACCATCATTATATCTCTCCATTAGCAAATATTTTTCTCATGTATCTTTCTATGAAGGCCAAGGACTAGGCTGAAATACCACAAATATCTTAACTGCTGCTTTTCTTAATGCAGATATGGAAGACCTAAAAGCCTTTGTGAAAGATTCTGGTTCTGCAGAAGCCGATGATCTAGCACACTGGGATCTTAACTTCTGGAGTGAACGGCTGCGGGAATCTAAATATGACATCGATGAGGTTCTTTCTTTACAGAAGTATATTTCAATGTTTTTTTTTGCTGCGATTTGATAGGTTTCTCATTAGTCTGCTTTCGGAACTGTTTCGACTACATTTCCTTGCATTTCTGTTGCTAAGACTTATCCAATATATATTTGCTGAACAAAATTGCTCTGCTTGAAACAAAGTGCTGACATACTGCACATCATAATGATATGTGCCACTGAGCTGACTTGAGCGTTGCCATTGCAGGAAGGGCTGCGTCCTTACTTTGCACTGCCCAAGGTTATGGATGGCCTCTTCAGTCTTGCGAATAAGCTCTTTGGAATAACCGTTGAAGCTGCAGATGGATTGGCTCCTGTAAGTATCCATTCACTTCTTTTAACATAAGTAAATATTCTGCAAATGTTGACCAGTGATCACTCCTTCAGGTTTGGAACAGTGACGTCAAATTTTATTGTGTCAAAGATTCTTCCAATAGCCCCGTTGCTTATTTTTACTTCGACCCATATTCAAGACCATCTGAAAAGCGTGGTGGGGCTTGGATGAATGTCGTCTTTTCTCGTAGTAGTGTGCTAGCTCGCCATGGGTGTTCTGTAAGGCTGCCTGTTGCCCATATGGTGTGTAATCAGATGCCACCAGTTGGCGATAAGCCCAGTCTTATGACCTTCCGTGAGGTAAGCAGTGTACTTGTTATGGTATATTATTCTGTGTATTCTTATACATATAAAAAAAGTTATGATTACGTATGCATGCTGGAAGTATATAGGAAGATCATCTATCCATATTATGGTTTGTAAGAATTTGCACATGGCTTCTGTAGGTTGAAACCGTGTTCCATGAATTTGGTCATGCGCTGCAGCATATGCTTACCAGACAAGATGAAGCCTTTGTTGCTGGTATCAGTGGAATAGAATGGGATGCCGTAGAGTTACCCTCTCAGTTCATGGAAAACTGGTGCTATCACAAGTACGATGGCTCTATTTTGTTCGGTTTGGCTTGGGTCTTGCCTGATTCTGGTAATTAATGACTTGTTGCATTGGTGTAACAGGAATACTCTTTTGAGCATTGCAAAGCATTATGAAACCGGTGAACCTCTTCCAGAGGAAATCTATGCTAAGCTTGTGGCTGCAAAGAATTTCCGTGCTGGCACCTTCAGTCTCCGTCAGGTATGTTGGCTTGGGCTCTCATGCTTTCCTTGTTGTTATTATTATTTGGTATTGTTTTGTAATGGTTACATTGCATATGGGAAATTTCACCGTACGTCCTTAAACTTGCGTGCTTGGGTCAAAGGTCGATGAACTTGATGACTAGACATATATACAATCAGACCATTATAACTGATTTAAATTTTAGAAACAGTTACTTGAAATGGAATGTTTATGGCTTGAGAACTGTTGTTTGTAAGATAGGTGGGATGTTGTATGCACATGTTTTTGAAACTATTTACTTTAATTCACCCATCTGCAACTGTTTCCATGTGGCATTCACCATTTTGACATATTTTTAACCACTTCTACATGTTTGAGGAACCTGTCACATGATTGAGTGAATGCTGCGATCTTATGTGTTTTTCCTGACTATTTGCTGTTACTGATCTGTGTTGTTCCATCGTCTTTTTATTTAAATAATTAAATGTTTGTCTGCAGATACGTTTTGCAAGTGTGGATATGGAACTGCATACAACTTATGATCCAAGTGGACCAGTGTCCGTGTATGATGTTGACCGAAGGGTTGCAGAAAAAACCCAGGTTCTTGCTCCTCTGCCTGAGGACAGATTCCTGTGTGGATTCAGCCACATTTTTGCAGGTTTGCCACGCTTTGACTAACATGTAAATTCATCCGATTCATCATGGATTTTGCTTCTCATTTACATCATGGGCTATGTGCAGGTGGCTATGCAGCTGGATACTACAGTTACAAGGTAGATTGTCATAGCACATGTGAATTTCTGTTTGTCCTGACCCCTGATGGTGAACACGACTAAAGCTTGTATCTTTTCGTGTCCTCTCTGCAGTGGGCTGAAGTACTATCAGCTGATGCATTCTCAGCATTTGAAGATGTTGGTCTGGATAATGAGAAGGTATGTTGTCCGCTCGCTCAGAGGAAACTGAGACTACTAGCCTGCGACTGAATCTTGTCTTTTTTTTTTGTTACTTGTTCGCTCAACTTCATTTGATTATCTTGCCAAATGTATGTATTTCCATACTGAATCCACCCTTGCATGATTGCAAAATAAAAAACACGATGATTTTTCAATCTTGCTGATGAATACCCTGTTCATTGTTTGCAGGCAATTGAGGAGACCGGCAGACGATTCAGAGAAACGGTTCTTGCACTTGGAGGTGGAAAATCTCCTCTCGAGGTTAGTCGTCGAGCTACTTTTGAAGTATATCTTCTCCATGGTGTTAGAGTTGTTGGAAGACCGCTACCGACGCCGGAATTTTTTTTTTTTTTTGCAGGTTTTCGTTGCTTTCAGAGGACGGGAGCCGTCGCCGGAGCCACTGCTCAGGCACAACGGCCTGCTACCTGTCGCCGCATAGGGTGTCGATCGCTCCTTTTTTTCTTTTTCATTCGCCGCACCAACTTTTAGGAGTTTTTATTTCCATGTGAAGTCTGAAACAATACTGTTGTTGTAATTAAATTAAAAGTAGTTATTTTCAATCACCGTTAGTTTGCGTATGAGCTTGTGGCTAAATACAAAGAGTACGTATCCCGCGCGATCGACTACTCTCTCTCCTCTCCCTTCCAAAATACTCCAGCGCATGCACGTAGGTTCATTTTCCAAAGTTAAGCTTTGTAAAACTTGGCAAATAAAGTTCGCAGAGAAAAAGCTCATCGTCTATTCGCCAAAAAAAAAAAAACTCATCGTCTAGTGTTAGAGTTCCTTTCCATCGCAGGTAGCACACGTGTATTGTTTTGCCTCTTATAAGGATACCACGTTGCTATCAGACACCGTGCAGCCAAAGGGGCACGCACGCACCACGGATAGGTAAGAAGAGGAGGAAACGGCATGAAATTACCCTAGACGTCCCTAACCCCGGGGCACCGGAGATCCTATTTTGCCCCGAGGAGGCAATTGGCTGCAGCTTTGACGACTACTGTGAGCCAATGCTAGGTCTGGGATACATTGAGAGAATGGAGTTTCAAAATCTCAACGATGACACTTTCTATGTGGGTCGCATCGCGTTGGGCTACGACTGCGAGAATGATGAGCATGTTCTAGTGCGTATGACCTACAAAGAGAAGAACTTCGCGACGCGAGAATACCAACTTGAATATATGCAGCTTGCGGTATGTGGAAGAACAAGAATGGCATTCATTAGATGCTCCTCCTAGACCAGTAGCTAACATCCAACCAACCTGCATCGATGGCAAGATTTTCTGGATGGTGGAGCCTAACCTCGGGCCAGTTTCTCTACATTGTGAAATCATCACATTCGATGTCGAGGAGGAGGAATTTGAGGTTCTTCCAGGTCCTCCATGCGGCAGCCATGGCAACGGGCATCTTTTCATCCTCGAGCTCCAACGTGCGCTTTGCGTGGCTTGTTCGGACAAGACCATGAATGTGATCTCCATATGGATGATGAAGGGCGTTGGCTTCTGGTTAAAGGAATATCATATAGATTTGGAAGAGTTCTCGCCTGAGTATTCGTCTGAGTGGACTACACCTTTGGCCATTGATCTAAAAGATGGACGGATTTTGCTCAACACGGGCTGGTCATTGGGATACTATGACCCCAAGACGGCGTCGATGGAGACCATCTGCAGAGTGGGCATGCCTGGGGATTACTTCAAGTTTTGTCCTGTTATCTACCATGAAAGTTTAGTCAATAGGTTCGGGTCACAACCCTAGATTATGTATTTCTTATATTTTGTCCTTGAGTGGATTTAATTTTCCAAGACCCCTTTTCCGGTCATTCTATCTGGCTCGTATGGTGCAAAAAGTGGGCGCTGCACATCTCCTTCATTTGGGGTTATTCCATTGTTGAGTAGTACATTACTTCCGCCACACTTGTGCGATATCTCCCCTTCACGGACATATCATTTCAATTTAGAGGTGAAGGCACGATGGCTTGCTCACTGTTGTTACGTAGCTCCTCGGTCAATGATTTGTTAATTTTCATTTGTCGCACCCCATGTTCCTAGGAGTTTTATGCGATGTCAATGAAACACTAAAACTTTTCCAACTACTTATTTTTTGTAGTTTCCAACCAACTAGCCAAGTGGCCTTGCAAATCCGAGGGCATTGTTTAAATGTGTTAAAGGTGTATGGAAATCAACTTACAATTTAATAATATTCATATTACACGGTCAGTAATAATGTGATTCCATAGCCATTGAGAATATTATGATAAAATAAAATGCCACGTGTAATTGAACTATATTTGTTCAGCTTTAATTTTTGTACGCATAATTATGACATTCCATTTCCAAAAAGAACAACATATCTACAGCCGTGTGTGTATGTACGTGACCATGTGTGCTGTTATTTTTTGCGGGCTTGGTGAGCTGATGCCCCAAGTATCTCTACTTCTAATGGAGCAGTTGGTAGTCTCCGCCGGTCAATTTTCGTCCCACCAAAGACGGGTTTTTTTTTCGCTGGTTTTTTTCGTCATCTCCCCACCCCACCTCACCACACCCCACGCATGCACCCCCAAGAAACTCACCCCACAGGAGGAACGTCGTTCCTCTCCATCCCCTCCCGCCGCCGCCGTCGTCCTCTCGATCCCCTCCCGTCGCCGCCACCGTCCTCTTGATCCCCTCGAGTAAGCGGCGCCACCGCCATGGTCTCTCGATGCCCTCGAGATCGCTGCGCCGCCATCGTCTCTCCATCCCCTCGAGATCCCAGATCCCACACCGCCACCGCGGGCGCCTCCTCCGCTGGCGACGCGGCGAACGAGAGACAAGGGGAACGATGGTCTCCACCGTGGCGGAGGAGGGCGAGGACCCGCGCTGGAGGAGGAACAGCATGGGTGCGTATTTTTCTCGTCTGCAGCAGCAACCTCACTAAGGTGACATACCACGCAAACCCCTTCCTCGCTGAGTTTTTGTGACTCCTTGCCGGTGAATGGCAGTTGGATGCCTCCACGCAGCAACCCATTGTGACTCCTCGCTGAGTTTTTGTGACTCCTTGCCGGTGAATGGCAGTGGAAGAGAACCCATAGCAACTGCAGAAGAAAAGAAGTTGGAATCCGAGAGATCTGGAGAGCTTAGTGCAAAAGTAAATCAGGCAAGCCCTTTTCCTCTGAAGAAGGTTGTCTGCACTCTGCACTATATAATTTTTTACAACTTTATTGTTCACATTTATGTTATGATAATCTCCTCTAGAATTGTTTGGATGCATTTTCTTCCAATTTTATGGGCTCTAGCTTAATTACCTTCTGAATTCTTCTGATGGCTTCTCAATGATATTCAGTTTATATTGAGACGAACGAATGCCCTGCTGTCCAATCACTTGCCACCAAAGGTATGTCCTGTCCGGTGTATATTTGGCTAGATATGTTCATCGCACTATCAGAAAACACAAAAAGAATTGTGTACCTGCTATCCATTTTGTCTTTTATAGTGATTCTTCCTTCTTTTTACATTATATAATTGTGCCTCATCTACTTTACTTAACCCTGCTTATGTATAGATTGTTGAAGTAGTGTGCTGCAAGCTGACTTCCTTACAGATGACACTGTACAACCACTTCACACACTCCAAAAATGTAAGGAAATTCTGTACCGTTCTGAGTTTCAAGCAATATTCAGTAGGCACATGTAAGGTGGTCAGAGTTATATTTACAGGAGTCTGTGGTTAACCCTGTCAGGTTAAGCGCTTGATATCTGAAGAAGCAAAGAGTACTAAAGTTTTGGCATATATTACTGCTCTTAAGAAATTATGCAACCATCGAAGGTAATTAATTCCAGTTTAATGTTTCGCCCCACGATATATCTCTTTCATTGGAAGTAGTTTTGACAGTAGGATCAGAGTTTATTACAATCTTTTTTTAATTAGTTAATGTGCGCACCTTGCTAAACCCCAACACATTGAGCTGTCTCGTCTGGCTCCGCCGCTGCACTTGGTCGATGTCCTCACCTGGCATCATGATGAGGTGGTGGCCGGTGGGTGGCGTGAGGAGCGGCAACAGACTCGTTTATCTTGTTTACCAGTGTCTACATATTCTGTTAGGAAAAACATCATCTAAGATGCAACTTTTGATGAAAGGAGCTGTATTTTTTTCTTTTATATTTTTGCTGGAAAGAAGGAGCTCTAACTTAAAGAGCATGTCAACATAGCTACATCCAAATACTTTGAATGCATGCTTCAGCGAAGTAATCTCATAGATGAAGCAGCCTGAAAATTGCAGAATTTTAGCCAAGAGAACAAGCGAGCAAGACATGCAACTGAATGTTAGATAGGAATGCTTGCCTAGCAAAAATATGTCAGACTTGGAGCCATACGGAATATCAGCAATAAGTTCAGGGCACATGTAACTGGGAGTTCCTACAACCTTCAGAAGAGACACGATTTATTAAATCATAAGAAAATTAGAAAGAGAAACACCTACCTAGGGATTGAGCAAGAATAACTTACTGACTGTAACGCCCTCGATGCAGCTATAGCTCCCACGTGTCGAGGCACGACTTAGAGGCATAACCGCATTGAAAGCAATGCCGCAAGTTAGGAAATCTTCACAACATCCCATGTAATATAGATAATAAAAGGGGAGATACATAGTTGGCTTACACTCGCCACGTCAATCAAAGTACATAAATAGCATTACAACATTCAAACACTCATGGTTCGACTACGGCGCCAAAATGAAAGATAAACCCAACATGCAACACGGTCCCGATCACCCCAACTGGGCACCACTACTGATCATCAGGGAAAGACACATAGTAACGGCGTGAGTCCTCGTCGAACTCCCACTTGAGCTCAAGCGCGTCATCTGGAACGGAATCATCAGGCCCTGCATCTGGTTTGGAAGTAATCTGTGAGCCACAGAGACTCAGCAATCTCGCACACTCGCGATCAAGACTATTTAAGCTTATAGGTAAGGCAAGGTAAAATATGTGGAGCTGCAGCAAGTGTCTAGCATATATGGTGGCTAACCTGTTCGCAAAAGAGAGCGAGAAGAGAAGGCAAAGCGCGAACGGATAACTAGAGGGCAACCTGCGGCAATCATTACTCCAACACCGTGTTCACTTCCCGGACTCCGCCGAGAAGAGACCATCACGGTAACTCACTCAGTTGATTCATTTTAATTGAGTTAAGGTTCAAGTTATCTACAACCGAACATTAACAAATTCTCATCTGCCCATAACCGCGGGCACGGCTTTCGAAAGTTCAAATCCCTGCAGGGGAGTCCCAACTTAGCCCATGACAAGCTCTCACGGTCAACGAAGGAATAGACCTCCTCCCAAGACATTCCGATCAGACTCGGTATCCCAGTTCTACAAGACACTTCGACAAGTTAAAACAAATCCAGCAACACCGCCCGAATGTGCCGACAAACCCCGATAGGAGCTGCACATATCTCGTTCTCAGGGCATACTCAGATGAGCCAGACGTCGGGTAGGCCAGCCCAGAGTTGCCCCTGGTAGCCCCGAACATCGCTCGGTTGGACCAACACTCAGAGGAGCACTGCCCCGGGGGGGTTTAAATAAGATGTCCCTCGGGCTCCGGAAACCCAAGGGAAAAAGAGGCTAGGTGGCAAATGGTAAAACCAAGGTTGGGCATTGCTGGAAAAGTTTTAATCAAGGCGAACTATCAAGGGGTTCCCATTATCACCCAACCGCGTAAGGAATGCAAAAATCCGGGAACATAACACCGATATGACGGAAACTAGGGCGGCAAGAGTGGAACAAAACACTAGGCGAGAGGCCGAGCCTTCCACCCTTTACCAAGTATATAGATGCATTAAGATAACAAGATAATATAATGATATCCCAACAAGTAAATAATGTTCCAACAAGGAACGGTCTCCAATCTTCACCTGCAACTAGCAACGCTATAAGAGGGGCTGAGCAAAGCGGTAACATAGCCAATCAACGGTTTGCTAGGACATGGTGGGTTAGAGGTTGAACATGGCAATTTGGGAGGCATGATAAGCAAGTGGTAGGCATCGTAGCATAGGCATAACAAAAGAGCGAGCATCTAGCGAAGCAAAGATAGTAGTGATTTCGAGGGTATGATCATCTTGCCTGCAAAGTTGTCAGAGTTGACTGGATCCTCGAAAGAAAACTCAACGGGCTCCTCGTTAGCGAACTCGTCTCCCGGCTCTACCCAAACAAGACAAACAAGCAACAAGGACACAATCAACCACGTGCAAACTCAAACAACATGATGCGAAGATGGTATGCTATGCGGGATGCAATATGTGATGCATATGCAAGATTTGACAAGGAATGCATGAACCTGGCCTCAACTTGGAAATCCAAGTGTGCCACTGGAAAGATGAGATGAAATCGCTTGAAAACTATATAAAGAACGCCGGAATCGGAGTTACGGTTTGGAAATGGCAAGCAATTCAAATATGACCACGTTCTGCGATTTACAGCAAGTAGCCATCTAAATGTAACAAGATGAACATGCTACAACACCCAAACATGGCATCAAAATAAATGGCAGGGATCCATTCATGATGCTTAACAAAAGATGAACACTGAGCTACGGCCAATTCATCCATTAACAGGTTCAAACAAGCATGACAAAAATGCATTTGACAAACAGATTTTAGACTTAGTGAAATTAACACTTGCCTGGAATTTCAGATCAGGTAGCACACTTCGGAGCATGAAAACTATATACTACATGACCTGAACATGGCAAAGTAAAGCATGTCATGGGGCTACTCAAAGAGCTTAACAAAAGTCCCTTAGTGACCTTGAGCCAAAAGGGATCAGAAAATACATTTGCAAGCATGTGAACATGGCAAAAACATAATCAGTTCTTAGACTTAGTGAAAACTGAAACGTGCAAAATCAGATATCAAGTAGGCATGTTTACGAGCTCGATGCACTCACTACAGAGCAAGTCATGACAATCTAAGCATACACCCATCAAGAATATACATTATACAAGCTATACATGGCAAGAACAATAGCATAGCATGCACGGATCAATTACAACATCCTCGCCAAAATCGCTAACAAGTAGACAATCTGCCCAGATTCACGAAATGACAAAAGTAGAGCTTGATTGACTCAAGCTAGGGTGCTCCATAATTTGAAACAAAGACATGGATGGATAGAGCACTACAAGATTAACAAAACATCCTTACCGATCATCCTCAAAAGAGGCACGGATCACTAGGAAACAACATGAACATATGACATATTGAGATAAACATGCCAAGGACTTAGTGGAAATGCTAAGTCCCTGAAATCAGCATTAACGAATGCTCCACTTTGTAAGCTTGTGCTACTCACCACACACATAACAAAAATACATGGGTTGCACCTCAGATAGATGGCAAAACATGTAACAAAACTCATGAAGAGCTCAGGGGCATATCATGCACACAATAATCATGGCAAAAATGACAAATATCTAATTGGAGCAGCAGATTTGACAATTATCTCAAATAGCATTCTTATAAAAGCATTTCGGGCATCAAGATGAACTCAAATGAAAATGATGCAATGGGATGAAATGATGTACTCTCTGAGACGAACATTTTGATATGCTATATGCCCAAAATGAAGCTACGGATGTGGAGTTACGATGCTGTGAATAATGCAAAAAAATAGGAGAGAGAGGGAGAAGTCAACCGAGTGCATAGGATCCAGATCTAGGGTTCGGTGTGCACGCGAACTGAGGCGGCGGCGCACGCACTCCGGCGAGGCAGGTGGTGGCCGGGGTCGTCGAGGGATGGCCGGATCGGGCCGGTCCCTGCCCGGATCCGGTTGGAGGGGAGGCAAGGAGGCGCGGGGAGGCGGCTCCGGCGAGCTCCCGTGGCCGCGGCGAGGTTCGGTGGCAGCGGCCGGCGATGGTGCATGGCGGCCGCCGGCGATGGGACGGCAAGGCGGCGAAGCGTCCTCGGACGGCGGCGGAGGTAGAAGACGAGGCGCGGGGCGGCTGGGCCCGGGAGGGCCTCCCGCGGGCCGGGCGGGCCGCGGCGGTGTGGCGGCGATGTGGGCGTGCACCCGCCACGTGGCGGTCGCTGGTAGGCGGCGGCGAGATGTCCTGTGCGGTCCGGACATTGTCCGGCCGTGCGGATGGAGCGGGGCTAGGGTTTGGAAGAGGGGATCCGGGATTTTCGAGGAGGGGTCTTTATATAGGCATAGAGGGAGTTAGGAGAGTCCAAATGAGGTGCGGTTTTCGGCCACGCGATCGTGATCGAACGCTATAGACGATGGAGAGGGTTTTGGTGGGTTTTGGGCCAACTTGGAGGGGTGTTGGGCTGCAACACACACACGAGGCCTTTTCGGTCCCTCGGTTAACCGTTGGAGCATCAAACGAAGTCCAAATGGTTCGAAACTTGACAGGCGGTCTACCGGTAGTAAACCAAGGCTGCTTGGCAAGTCTCGGTCCAATCCGGAAATGTTTAAACCCCACACATGAAAGAAAGGTAGAAATGACCACCGGAGGAGAACGAAGCGCCGGAATGCAAAACGGACAACGGGGAAAATGCTTGAATGCATGAGATGAACACGTATGCAAATGCAATGCACATGATGATATGATATGAGATGCATGACAACGATAACAACACACGGAGACAAAAACCCGAACCCGAGAAAATAAAATAACTTAGCGCCGGAAACGGCAAGAGTTGGAGTACATATTGGGTAAATCATATCCGGGGTGTTACACTGACACAGCTAAATCATGAGAAGTCAATACTTTAGGTCTTTATCCAACCCAAAAAGTCCACGTTTTAAGCTATTGCTCCCCAAACTCAAGCAAGCCTCTAAATTAGAATGGAGAAATTGCATAGGCAACAAACTTTTAGATACATTGCATCCTTTAGGTAATCAATCTGCATGTTTAATTTTTCTGTGCTTTTCTTTTGCTTCACCTTTTCTTACTATCTTACCTTTTAAGTGATTAGGTAGAAGTGACTTCACTAGGAATTAGATGTGGATTATATATATGTGGAACTTCTTGCTACTACTGCTGGGCTTGCTAAAAGAAACAAATTCAGTATTGTTGTTCTCATGGAACATGCAAAGAGCTCTGTTGGCATGTATATTTTTTGATCTATCTGTTTAATTTGTTTCCGGAACTTATTATGCCCACGACCACTGCCACGGACTTTGTGGCCGGCCTGCTTATCCTTGATGTGGCTACAATGCGCGAACCAATGTCCGACTTTGAACGCCGACATGGACGGCGACCTCAAGTGCTACACCATCTTCTTGGTATGCAGACCAGCACAGCTGGGGGCTTAGCCAAGTTGTTTTTTTACCTATTTAACAACTAAGCGCTAGATATTGTCAACGGTTAAATTTGGATGGGTAGGATTTTACTAATGTTTGTTGATGATGCTTTGTTTCAGGATATGTGGAGATGCTTTTTGCACTGCAGTTCAAGACATACTATAGATTACATGGCTAAAGAAAATTATTTATGATTAATAAATCATGTTCTTGCTAAATTATTAAGTGTTCAAGCATGCCTACTATTATACCGTGCTTCCTCTTTGTGTATGGCTTGCTGTGAAAACACTAAACATAACATGTGCTTGATTAATTCAGTATACTGCTTCTCTTAAGAAGGTTAGGGTCAACGAGGAAGCACATAACAGTGTTTGATGCATTCTTCAGGTTGAGGGTCTGATAATGGACTTAACACAACTGCTGGAGAGAGATTAAAATATTGAATATGGTAGCAGAGGAGGAAGCTGAATTTGGTAGATTAATAGAGCGAGAGTTCCAGACCCAGGTAAGTTTATAATTGAGTTGTTTGTGTTGAATCGGGAGATGGGTACCTTCAGACAGCAGCCTCGCTTCCTGTCTTGTTTCCTGTGTGAGTATGTGTCTAAGATGTGGCGGCTCACACGGGAGAAGGGAAGAGGGGCTCTTCTTCTAGGTCAGCACCTCTCATGGGCTTGGGCCCAAGAGACAGATCTTGATGGGCTAGGGCCCATACCGGTTCAACACTCCCCCTCAAGATGGGTGGTAGATATCTATCATCCCCATCTTGTCACACGCCAAGTTACAGTCCTTTGTTCCCAGTCCCTTTGTCAAGCAATCTGCAAACTGCTGCCCAGAGCTGACATGAGTAAGGCTGATGATCCCAGCATCTAGTTTCTCTTTAATGAAGAAGCGATCAATTTCCACATGCTTCATCCTATCATGTTGAACTGGGTTATTAGCAATGGCTATAGCTGACTGATTGTCACACCACACTCTTAAGGGTCCCTTCCTCAAAAGTTTCAACTCGCATAGTAGGTGCTTCACCTAGAGCATATCACACAACCCTTGAGATAATGCTCTATATTCAGCTTCTGCTGTTGATCTAGACACAACAGTCTATTTCTTGCTTCTCCATGACACCAAATTTCCTCCCACAAACACACAGTAGCCTGAAGTTGATCGTCATCTTGACAGCTAGCCCAATCAGAGTCACTATAGCCATCCACCTCAAGATGTCCACTCTTCGCAAACCACAACCCTTTACCCGGAGTCCCCTTCAAGTATCTCAGGATTCTGTGAACAATATTAAGATGCCCACTCCTTGGTTCATGCATGTATCTGCTCACCACCCCTACGGCATACGTAATGTCAGGCCTGGTATGACACAAGTACAATAACCTTCCAACCAGCTTCTGATAGTCTTTGTTATTCACTAGCTCACCTGATTGTGCTGTTATTTGATGATTTTGTTCAATCGGAGTAGGGGCTGCACGACATCCCATCATGCCCATGTCACTCAAAAGATCCAAGGTGTATTTTCGTTGGCACAAAGATATTCCCTTCTCTGTCCGAGCCACTTCTATGCCAAGGAAGTACTTTAGATTTCCCAAGTCTTTTACCTCAAACTCCTTGCTCAGACACCCCTTCACTCTCTTTATTTCCTCCTCATCATCTCCGGTGATGATGATATCATCAACATACACTGCAACAATGGTGATCTTCTTATCAATGTGTCTATAAAACACCGTGTGATCACCATTACATTGGCCATACCCCATATTCCAAACAGCTCGTCTGAACCTATCAAACCATGCCCTCGGCGATTGCTTCAGACCATACAAGGATTTCTTCAGCCTGCATACCTTCCCCGTAGTCTGTTCTGTGCCAAAACCGGGCGGTATCTCCATGTATACCTCTTCTTTCAAGTCACCATGTAAGAAGGCATTCTTGACATCTAACTGGTGCAATTTCCACCCAAAGTTTGGAGCACACGAGACCAATACCCGTACTGTGTTCATCTTTGCAACTGGAGAAAATGTCTCATCATAGTCAATTCCATAAGTTTGACTATATCCTCTGGCGACCAATCTAGCCTTATACCGTTCCACCTTGCCCTCAGGATTCTGCTTCACAGTAAAAATCCACTTGCAACTCACTGCTTTCTTTCCTGCCGGCAATGTGGTTAGCACCCATGTCTTGTTTTTTTTCAATGCTTCTAACTCCTCTATCATCGATTCACGCTACTTCGGATCTTGCTTTGCAGCCTTCCAATCCTTAGGGATAGACATAGTTTGTAGAGAGGCAACAAACGCCTTATATGAAGGTGACAAAGCCTTGTAAGACACAAAATTGCCAATATCAAGGTCATCACAAGCATCATCCTTTGGCAGAGCCTTCCTTGCTACCTCACCCTTCCTTGCGGCTTCACGTGTAGGTTTTCGCAACGCAATGGGCAGCTCCACTGTGTCAGATGAGCTTGCCTCACTGCCTTGCTGCTCCCGCTGCACTCTTGCCTCACTACCTTGCTGCTCCCCCTGCACTCTTGCCTCCCTGCCTTGCTGCTCCCCCTGCACTTGTGGTTGCCGTCGAGAGTACACCAGGGTATTCGTCTGCCATCGATCCCGAACAGGAACCTGGAGAGCACCAATCTTAAGTGTATCGACAGTTGGCTCGACATGAGCCTGCACATCATCATCAGTGATGGTACTAAACGGAATTGTACCCACTATTGGTTGAACTTGAGCCTGCACATCATTATCAGCGTTAATGTCCACAGAATCCCCGTGAGTATGAGACACATCCTTCTCCCCCTCTTGACCATCATGCACAGGGTGTAGGTGGTCAAGCTCTGCAAACAGAAGACTGAGATCAGTCGGCTCACCATAGAATGGCTCAGACTCCCTGAACATAACGTCCATACTTACAAACCTGCGTTTTTCAGAGGGACACCAACATTTATACCCCTGCTGACTAGACGAGTATCCCAAAAAGACACACTTCACTGCCCAAGGATCAAGCTTGCCAACAGATGGTCGGTGATCACGAACAAAGCAGGTACTGCCAAACAACTTTGGCGGAACAACAAACTTATTATCTCCAACGAGCAACTCAGACGGAGATTTCATGCCAAGTATCCTGGAAGGTGTACGGTTGATCAAGTATGTGGCTGTCATAACTGCATCATCCCACAAGAACTTAGGCACATTCATGGTAAACATCAACGACCGAGCAACCTCAAGAACATGACGATTCTTTCGTTCGGCCACTCCATTCTGAGGGGGGTGTCCGGGCATGAAGTTTGATGAAGAATCCCACGGTCAGCCATGAAAGCCCCAAAAATGTTGTTCACATACTCCGTTCCATTGTCCTTCCTGAGCACCTTGACCTGTACCTGAAACTGGTTCTTTACAAGAGCATGGAAGTTCTGAAAACAGCTAAACACCTCATCCTTGTGACGCATCAAGTAAATCCAAGTCATGCGAGAATAGCAGTCAATAAAGGTAGCAAAATACTTCTTCCCATTCATTGACACCACTGGGCTAGTCCATACATCCGAATGAATAAGCATAAAAGGAGATATGCTCCTGAGCCCCTTACTCATATATGAGGCCCGTGTGTGTTTTGCATATTCACAAGCATCACAAGTCAGCTTGCCTTTGCCTATTCCACACATAACATCCCGAAATATTCTACTCATCTTATCAAAAGATACATGCCCCATCCTACAGTGATGGATCGTCGCCTGCTTCTCCTTATCCTCCATGGTTGCAGCACACACCAAGTCCGACTGCACCTCCTGGTCCATGTACCAGAGCCCCCTACGCCTGGTGCCAGTCCCAACCGTCTGGCTCGTCTGTCGCACCTAAATCAAGCAACCAAACTTGTCAAGGATCACACGACAGTCCATTTGATCAATGAGTGCACTGAAAGAGACCAAATTGACAGGAAAGGCTGGCACATGTAAAACGGACGATAGGGAAATGGTCGGAGTACACTTGACTGTACCAACCCCTATGACTGGTTGTTTTGTGCCATCAGCCGTTTGTATAGTGCCCATGTGAGAGGGAGGATGCTTAGTGTAAGACTCGAACACACAGGAGTTACTAGCAACATGCTTAGATGCTCCAGAGTCAAGAACCCACTCTGGAGCACTCTCATTAGTAGCAAGAGATGCTCTTTCCGGATTACCTTCATCAGTGGAGGCCCAGTGAGCAAAGTCTCCATAGACAACATCATCTACAACTTTGCCTTTGGACGTCCCAGTGTCTCCTGCAACGGCCATGTGAGCCCTCTGACCCCCTGAGTGTCCTGAGTAGCCACCTCTGCCTCTAGAAGCCTGGCCCCATGAGGTCTCTGAGTATCCACCTCTGCCTCTAGCACTTCTACCTCTGCCTGTCCCCCCTCTGTTATATCCCCTGCCTCTGCTACGAGTTGGACATTCTCTCTTCCAGTGACCTACCTCCTCACAGATATGACATTTGGTGGGATCTCCCCACTCCATGCGCTCAGTGACTGCAAATGTCGAAGCTGGCACAACCTTCACGTCTGCATGCTCAAGGGATAGGCACACCTCCTCTTGAGTCATCGCTGCAATAGCCTCGGGAATGGTAGGCAGACTAGGTTGGTGCAACAAGGAAGCCTTCCTGCCATCAAAGCAACCTTTGAGGCCAGCCAAAAATTTCAGCACACGCCTGTGTGCCATCCACTTATGCCCTGACTCGATTGAAGCCGCGTCATAGAGTTCTAGGGGATCACAGTTATCCTGATCAGCCCATAAAGCCTGCAGTTCTGCCACGTATGTCATCACTGACATGCCATCATCTTGGCGCAGCAACCTAATCTTGTCCTCAATCTAAGCAATGAGCATGACATTGCCCTTGCCAGAGTATTGACCGGACAGAATATTCCATATCTCAGCAGGTGAGGATAGCCCCTCCACAGAGCGTCCAATGGAGGGCATCACAGAGTTCAACAACCACACCATAAGTACAGAGTGGATGACCTTCCACCTCTTGCCCTCTGCACTACGCTTGTCCCCTGGTTCTACAATGGTGCCCAACAAATATCCATCAAGCTCCTTCTGCTCCACAGCCCACAAAGCCCTCCTGGACCAGCTCAAATAATTTTTTGCCCCCTCTAGCTTCATGTCCAGGGGCGACATTTCAAGCTTTTGAGCCACTTCCTGTCGAGGAACGATGGCCCCAGAGTTGGACTCCGCGAGGATCTTAGCGAGCTTCTCCAAAGCCTCGGCAAGACCAGTTGGTTCAGCCATCGTTTGACAGGATAAGCAGCAACAGCAAAACTCAGCCTCAGAGAGTCTTCTTTCCCAAGCAGCATCGCCACCACCACCACAACACCAAGCTCACAACAGCAAGTCCACAGAGAAAAAAAACTCTGTAAAGCACACAAGCGGTCCAGCCCAGCCTCTTCCTGTTCCAGAACGAGCAGTCCAGCAGGCTGCACTTCTTTCTTCCTCTGCCACAGCACCAAGAACCAGCCGCACAAGCACCAGCAGCTCAGCAAGCTTCCAGGAACAACACAAGGCAGCAGCAGCTGCTGCAGTTCCTCTTCTGTTCAGCAGCACCAACAGCAGCAGCTCCCCGCCGCAGCCTGACTCGCACACAGCCCAAATCCACCGCTGCCTTCTTCCTCCTCCTCTTCTTGCCGCAGCCGCCTGCACAGCCCACAGCAGCCCTCCTCGGCCGCCCCCTTTGCAGCTAGCCACCCCAGGGACGCGAAGCAGGACAAGAGGAAGCAGCACCTTCCCGGCCGCGTTGCAGCTCCTCGAGCCCAGCCGCGCCGCCGCCGCACGCACCACAGCAGACCCGCCGCCTCGCGCACGCACGCAGCCTCCTTTCTCGCCTGACCCCGCTGGGCCTCACCGCCGCCTCTCCGGCGAGGGACTACGCCGTCACCGTCGTCGCCTGGCTCTGATACCATGTTGAATCGGGAGATGGGTACCTTCAGACAGCAGCCTTGCTTCTTGTCTTGTTTCCTGCATGAGTATGTGTCTAAGATGTGGTGGCTCACACGGGAGAAGGGAAGAGGGGCTCCTCTTCTAGGTCAGCACCTCTCATGGGCTTGGGCCCAAGAGACAAATCTTGATGGGCTAGGGCCCATATCGGTTCAACAGTTTGTAAGTCCAGTGCTACATGGTTCCACTTTGCATCTCTGTAGTTATTTAGCTGAAGGTGTGCATGAGAATTAGCTATTTATTATTGTGTACTTTTAACTTTAGAAACATTGAAGTTGTCATTTTTTTATCAATAACTTCATGTGGAAAAGTATTCTTTTCAAGGGAATCATGGTTAAGAATTTGTATTAGAGGTTGGCAGTGATAATATAGTAAGTTTGCATTTTATACCAGCTAGCAGGACTTCATAGAAATTTGTTAGAGGAATTGCAACAACCTTGACCAAATATTATTTTTCTTATTCCTTTCTGATTTTAGACAAAAACAATAGAGAATCTCAATACTTCTACTATCGCGGTACTTGAAGTAGAGCAACCGCTGCCTCAAACTTCCAAGAAGATGGGCATGAATGGCAGTTTTGGTTGCAGGTTACTCCAAGAACAAGTGCATTATATTTCTGTGTATCCAGTAGCTTATGTAGCCCATAATTACTTTACCAAGAGATTCATGATTGGGAGAAGTCGCTAAAGGTTAGAATTGCAGCATCTGAATGTGTCCATTATCCAGCAGACTATAAAAGGTCATAAGTTTTGATTGTGTGCCTATTTGTGTGCACATGGGTAAAAGATCCTTGGACATTTTTATTGGGAAAAATTTGTTTTTGCCACTCTAGATTTTGCCAATTTTCTTATGCCACTCTAGATTTTGACATTTCACTTTTGCCACTCTTAGATTTTGACAATTATCACAATTGCCATTCTGTGGCAAAAGGAAAATAATTTTATTTCATTTTTGCCACTCTTAGCTTTTGACAATTATCACAATTGCCACTCTCAACTTTTTGCTTTTGCCACGGGAATGGCAATTGTGATAATTGTCAAAAACTAAGAATGGCAAAAGTGAAATGTCAAAATCTAGAGTGGCATAAGGAAAATTGGCAAAATCTAGAGTGGCAAAAACAAAAATTTCCCTTTATTTTTTTAGATCTCTGGAGCACCTTGAGGTAGCAATCCAGACTACAATGTCACATTTTGTATGACCACTGCTCAAGAGAATTATTTTTTGAATATTTTACTAACATTCTCGTGAACCTGCACCTGAAAGTTTTAATTTTTGCAGCAAGCGATGCAGAGAAACAAGACAAATAACTACAAAGTAGTAGATCATAGAAAGGACCGGTGTCGATTGATCACTCATAGTCAAAGAATGATATGGAAATTAAACTAAGCACGACATGTCGGAATAATAGGAGAACCAGAGCAAGAGAAAAAAAGTTGATTAGCAGGTCGACAGTGACGCCTGCTAAGAGAGAATCCACACGTCCATCCTTTTGCCACTGCTGAAGCCCCACATCCTCGATCTCAACACGCTTGCCTGCCATCCTGGCCAACGTCCTCGCTATGGCCCCCAAGCCACGCAACCACCTCGCCAGCTGTTGCTAGAGCCGAACGCGTTGGCAGACTCCGCACCTAAGGTAATACTTTCAGTCACGCTTACGGACAAGTTTTTTTTCTACGAAAACATAGGTTTCATTTCTGGGCAGCATGTTCCTCCCCAGGCATCAACAATGTGCAACAGTTGAGCCAAAGGGTGGGGTTGCTAGCTCCCTTGCGGCTGTTTCATTCGATTTTCGTGAGACATTACATATGTACATAATTGTAACCCGGCCTAAGCTTCCTAGAAATACATGTCTCTCTAGGAAGTTTGGATATGTTCTAACTCTTCTCAGTTAGGATTAACTGGATATGTTCTAACTCTTCACAACGGGTGTATATATTCATCTTGGAAATTTGTCAGTGATGTAACGTTTTGTGTACAAGCTGATTCTGATGTAACATTTGGTCAGGTTTTTAGTTGATGAAGGACGAAGTCCGCACCAAGAAGACCATTCTAATGGCTTCAAGAGAATCAAAAGTGAAGAATCAAGTTACAATAAATATGTCGATTACAAATATGCCTATAGATAAACAAGTGGTTTTTAGATATCTTTGCTTGATTTGGATCTGCTCAGGGATAAAGGATGGCCACATTTATATGGTAATTACTTCCATGTCACAAAGGTGCTCTTCAGTAGGTACTACATAATCACATTGAAGTTCATCACAACATTCACATTCTTAGTGTTGTTATCATATCATATATCATATATCTCTTCAGTGTTTGATCACAATTTAGACAATTGATCTGATGTTGCTCATCTTTCAGTAGACGTATTTTAAAATTTATGTTTAGTACTAGAATTATGTTTTCAATTCAGTTTCACATCATCGTGTCACTAGAAGTTTCAACATGGTATGCTTGTTCATTTAGACTAGACAACTTTATGAAAATGCAGTATCGGCATCAGTATGCTGCCATTGATCGTATTGCCAAGCTTTTTTGTACATCATCTGACACAACATCATATAGTCAATATGATGCCCTATGCACACTGCCCATTAACTGGATTACTAGAATGTTCATTGTTTTCTTTCATGTGTATCCCTTGGGGTGTGGTTCTTATGAACACTTATTTGCAGGTTTATGGATTCCTTCTAGAGTTTGAGAAATTTTAATGAGAATTTGTTTGACAGAAATAGGAGGAGGGGCCATTAGGAAATTTTTTACGTAGAAGAGATCTCGGGCAGACTGGAACCTATGGACCAAAACTGGGGCAAGAGTTCAGTAGCTTTGATGTTGTTGTTCTCGAACTCTTTATGTCGTGAAATGGCTAGGAAAATTGCATTGGTGCACTTTGTATAATTTGGGGTCCTCAGATCGAGACAATATTGTAAGAAAACGCGCCTTAAGGTTTGCATCGTTTGTATTAAGGCTTCCTTATTTCAAACGAACATGCTTTAGAGGTGTTTTTACAGATGTGCTCCTGCTTCTATCTACAGATCAAATGACTTTCTGTTTCATTATTTTCTGCCAATATATTATTCAGGAGTAATGAGTGATAAGAATAAGATAAGCCAGTCGTGAGTGTGAAGTAGCAAGATAGTTTGTAAATTCAGAATCTTCATTGCAAGTACACGAACTGATGTTTTTTGCCCATGCATTGCTCAATGATAATTTATACCATGTCTTTAATTTGCTAGATGAACTGCACACCTGAACGCAGCACTAATGGAAAGATTTAGCATCTTGGTCAGCTGCTCGCGGCTTGTGGCTGGTGGTTGCGGCAGTGGCAGAGCAGTGTCCGAGAGCGCGGCGCAAGCAGTGGCCCCTGCTATGTGGGCTGATGGGAGCACACCGTCCAAGCAGCACTTCCAAGTATGACAATGTCCGTTCTACACCAAGGTACGTGGGCACTCGTGCAAAGATCTAACATCTTCACCAACTAGGACTAAGGTATGTGTTTTCTTCTGCCCGTGTGATGTGGTGATAATTTGTTATGCATATGTTTGTAGATGTTAGTCAGTATTTGGGAGATATGAGGTAGTTTGCTAGATAAGAAATAGAACAAGAACAAGAAGGAGCTTTAGTTGGGCCATGTCATTGTGAACTTGCAGCACATAATTTGATAGGAGGTGGTTGTCGTAAAACTAGGTGCTTAAGATCTGTGGAACTATAACATTTTTTTAGTCTAAGTTTTCCGTGTTATCTTTATTGTAGTAATAGTTTGAACATTCAAATGAAATCTGGGATATTACAACGATGATAATACAACTCTGGTAAAGATAGCCTCTATTGATTATAAAATGCATGATGAGTGTTTTTCCTAATAACCATGGTATGTGAGGTCGATTTAATATTCACATATATGCTGAAATTTTGACACTGAAGAACCAGCAATCGAGTTATATGAAATTTCTTGCAAGAGCTACCATTCTTTTTAGTATTGACTAATCCCATGGGTACCAATGGTGAAATATTCAGGTCTAAATACTGGATGAGATTTTCATTGCTGGCATTCTTCATGAACCTATCAAGGAGAACATTTCAGTACTAATTGCTACAAAGGTGTTCTCACCACCGGCTAGCAAGAAGAGAGTATGATTTTTCAGTGCTCACTGTTATAAGCTTAATTCACAAGGTGCTTCTCAATGTTGTACATGTAGTCTGTGAGTAACAGAAATAAAACCTATTTCTTCATTCTTGTCTTGTACCTCCGTTTCAACTCCCCAAAACCAGTAGAGTTCAGTTACGTGCTTCAATATTAGGAAGTCATCATCTTCTAAAACAAATTTTGTTACCTACTCAAACATATTTTGTTACTGTGTTTCTAATAAATTTTGTATAAAAACATGTGTACAATAGAACCTGTACAACCTGCATTGGACCATGCTCATTTGCTCTGTCCATTTCTTCTAAAGAGTCCAAATTCCTACGCGTTCATAAATACGATTTAGTGTGCTCTATTACATTACCGGAATCAGATGATATATTTTCTGTGC
Source organism: Triticum dicoccoides (assembly GCF_002162155.2). Classification (NCBI taxonomy): domain Eukaryota; kingdom Viridiplantae; phylum Streptophyta; class Magnoliopsida; order Poales; family Poaceae; genus Triticum; species Triticum dicoccoides. Next base: position 629,802,901 of record NC_041390.1, on the reverse strand, counting down.
GAATTCGTTGACACAGTTCCTTACAAAAGTTGTATCTTCGAAAAGGACAAACAACTCTATGTAATTCTATCATCCATTCTGATTTTGAACCAAGTATACCCGTTATACTTTTCCTTCTAGCAAGGTACAATAGACATGTTATGAAATTCTCCTTTGCCTTCTAGGTGAACCAAATAGGCATCTTTTTAACAAATGGAGGGAATTCGTTTGTCAATAAAAATAAATTTTTCACAGGAGATGTTGTCTTATTTCTTCAAGTATAAGCAAATGAACATTGTGATGAAGTTAACAACTTTCTATCCGTATTCCTCTTATTCATTGTGTGTTATCCCAATTTATGCATGTAACAAGGATGAATGATGATGAACTTAGACTTAGTGTAAGGAGAGCCAGTCTGTTTCGTTGAACAAAACAACTCTCTATCCTTATTTCTCCTAAAAGCTTTAAGATGATACTCACACCATATGATTCCTTGAAACATAGAAGTGTTTTTCACATCTATTACAATCCAAGGTTTTTTTAGTTAATATTATTCTTTATATTTGTAAGTAGTATAAAGTTGCCCCAAAATTGGTAATATGATTTTGGATGATATATTATGATGCCGACAAGGAGGTTATTGGTGCTGAATAAAATAGCAGTATGAAATAACCTTGCATATATTTGTTGGCTTTTAGTTTGAGCCTTTCAACTCAACTGAAATTTTTATTTGTATAGTCTTTTACCTCTGGTTTTGCAGGTTATCTGAAATGGTGGTAGGTATTAATGAAGTAGTCCATGTTGGACTGGCTTAAAGTGGAGAAACATGATTGTATTATTAAGCATTTAAGCTCCTAGCAATTTAGAACCTCGATATCTTGGGGCTGCCTTGCATTATTTCATAGATCTGTATTTTTTCCGGACATTTTATATTGCCACACAATGAGAGTTGAAAGTTCTGGTCTGGCATGATGTGCTGTCAGGACACGTCCCCACTTATGTTCTAGGTTTGGGGGTTTGCAGATTTGTTTAAATGGAACACAATACTCCATGTGTTTGTCTTTAATTAATGGATAATAACAATACACATGCTTTCATGAGATGATCGAACCTTAAGCAGAAATAATAAAGGCATTCAAGTGTTATTATCAGTTGTAATGAAGTGCAATGTTTCAATTTTATTATCAAAATATATTGCAAGTGAAGTGGATTTTAATTATTATTTTTTGTTATTGGCTATTTTTTCAATCCATGTTAAAGTTGACATGCCTGTGGCAACGCACGGGCAGTCTACTAGTGGACTATAGTTTTTCTCTTTTAGTACTTTGGTTTTTGTTGTGGGCCTTCCATTCTCGGATCTGGTTGTGGCTTATTTATAAAGCGTGGCCAGAAGTCTTTGTCGGTTATGTATGTGACCATGGATTAGTAACCAGATCGTGCGCTCGAGGCAGTTTCTTATCTCATGCTAAATTCATTTATGAAGTGCAAATTTAGATTGTCAGTTTTTCGTAATAACAATGAGGGTAAATTTTAGATTGCTGTTTGTATCTGATGTTAAATTGATACATACAAGACAAAAAAAAACATCCAAAAAACATTAAGAATTTCTTTGGAACAAGACAGACTTTGCCAAAACAAGAAAACCTGGCACAAATCTTGGAGTAATGATGATACATGCACCGATGCACGCCATATATCTTGCAGCCAGTTCTCATTGTTTTTGTTGGAGTTTTGTTCCATACATGTTTACAGTTGATCATTAAGTAAAATGAATTAAAATAGAAGGCAAAAGCTCATAGTGCTTGATTAGCCAGCTAGCATGATGCAAGTCCAAATTGTGCGAATATCCTAATTAAACTTTTCTAATGGGTTGTCATGTGTTTGTTGTACAAGCGAGAGCCTTCCTTGATCGACTGCATCAATTTGAAGGTTCGACAGTCATGTAGTACTACCGATCACTTGTACTCCCTCCGTATTGACTTAGATTCGTCTAGATATAGATGCATTTAGCACTAAAATGTGTCGTATCTATACAAATCCGAGTCAACTAATTTGGGGTAGAGGTTCTTCATGCACGTACACACATCATGCCCTTCAGGGCTCATGCAAACACGTTCATTAAGGCTTTCCTCTTGAAATAACTTAAAGACGTTTGATGTCATATATTTGCCATGCTCGTGGATGTGTATTAGAATAATGGTGTTTTCCTCTTCAATTCACCGTAAATATCCAAGAAAATGCAGTTATTCGTATTGTGCATATGTACGTATGTGAAAGGTATTCTTTGAAAAGAGGTGAGAAAAAAACAAATCAATTTCATTCTGTCTCTCTAACCAAATACTGAAATGTAACTATTTCATTCCTCCTATTGTCTTCACAAGATTCCATTCCACTTTGTTCCTCAGCCAAACACACCATAATTGTTTTCACCGTGTCCTTTCCTGAGATCGTTAATTTTGTTTCAATTCAAATTAGTTTTCATCGTAAACAAGTGAGATGTAAAGTACAACTGCATGTTATTTTTTTTTGCGGGGTTAAAAGGGATTTCATTACTCAACGCATGATGAGTTCGTTCCTACAAAGCAGAGGAACATCTGCAGGCCCAGAGCGCAACCATACTGCAGTCCGGCCCTCCGAGCGTCCGAAGCCAGCAAGGGTATGACTGACAACGTTCTGGTTCCTACTTACATGAGCAATAGAGTTATCCCTTTCACCAAAGAGCCTTTTAATTTCCTGAACTAACATCATATGAGGTGATCTGTCAAGAGTGGGCGACTTGATCAACCTGACTGCATCCATGCAATCCATCTCGATGTCCACTGGGAGAGTAGACCACTGAAGAGCAAGGTTTAAACCCTCATGGCATGCCAAAAGCTCAGCTTGAAGAGGTCCGGAGCAGTGTCGTATGGAGCGGCAAGCGGAGAAGACGATGTTGCCGTCGCTGTCGCGAAGGATCAAACTGCATGTTATTAGAACAACTCTTTAGTGCTTCGTTTTTAAAAAGGCATTCTTTAGTTAGTGCCTAACGTGATTGCATCCTAACTAATTGTGGCCTATGTTATTGGAACCACTCGTTAGTGCCTGCCACGTGCTAGCTAGCTCGACATTTGACCACCGTTGGTTTACGGTTTGTGGCATGCATGCATCTCATCTGTGTGGCTCGATCGGCGGCCTCACCATTCGATTGACCATGGCCACCGCCTCTCTTACCCCTATTTTCCTGATGATCTCAGGAAAAACTTAGCTCACACATATTCCTCCTCCACCTCCGGCGATCCGTTGGTCGGTCGTCCCCTACCCTGCGGTTGGCATGTCTATCTATATATAGCACCACCCCCCACATTTGGCTATATATGGATGGAGATGGGTCTAGGCCTCCAACGTACGATTGGACAGTTTGTGCATCGGCTGGCCATGGCGAGGCTCTTCAACACCGTCTCCTCCTTCGTCTTCTTCGTCGTCGTCCTCCTCCTCCTCAGTGAAGTCTCACTCGCCGCCGCCGCCGCGGACGCCGACGGAGACGGAGACGACGACAACCCCGTGGTCAAGAAGTTGTGCACCGACACGCCCTTCCCGGAGCTCTGCGACTCCATGATCACGCGCTACGACCAGAGCAAAGGCGCGAACGAGGAAGGCCTTGTGGGGATGGCGGCCCTCACCTCCGCCAAGCTCCTTCTTAATGCGACGGCCACCGCGAGCCCGGCTGTCCAGAGGGACAGCCACCCGGGCCTGAGCAAGGCCGACGAGATCTGCTTTGAAACCTGCTTCAAGGAGCTGACCAACGCCGCCCAAACACTCGACAAGCTGTGCATAAGCAAGGTTCAGCTCCCCCAAATCGACAACTTCATCAAGTTCAACAAGGAGTCGCATGTCGAGTGGAATTGCGAGAGGTGTCGCCAAGGGGAAGCCAAGAACATAGCCGACGATGTCTCCAAGGACAACGAGGCCGGGAAGGCCATGGCTGTCCTGGAGGTGCTCGTCAACAAAGTACTAACCAAATAAAAGAAAAGAATAACTCATTGAGTACTAGCTGTTACTACGTTTTTTGGTTAGTTTCCTTTTTTATCTTGTGGGCATCTTATTAGTTTCCTTGGTTATGTAATAGTAAATTCATACGTGCAATGCACACTGCTATTAGGGCGCAAATTAATTGCACGTAGATGTTATGTAAGATATAAATTACATCTTAATTATGTGAGTAGCACAAACATTTATTTGTTTTCTTAAAAGAAATAGACTTTGATATCTGTTATAATATTAATTGCACGCTAAACTTCTTGAGCGCTCAGCATTGGAGTAATATAGGTCATTGGATTGACATGATTTGATGGTTAAGATTAATTGAATTTGCTCCCTTTGGGTCTTTTTGTATTGGTATAGATATAGATGTATGATATGGTTTTGTTTTCTTCGTCGGCTATCGAAATAAAACGAACTAATTATATGTTTATATTTTTTTTCATAAAGGACATTTTAACTCAGTCCTACATTAAGTGAATATCCAGATTCAACATAACAAGATGCATAGCTAACACGTTTAAAAATGAAAAATAGAAAGCATTGACTTACAGGAAAAAAAAACTAAGATGGAGGAGATTCTATCCAAAGAGTTGAAGACTACTCCGCCATCCATGGTTGGAGAAAATTTCCCTAGCCGTAAGCTCGTGGTTGAAGCATTAGCACATGATAGACCAAGCATGGAGCCGGTGTGTACATACATGAATACCCAGCACATCAGTTGAAACACACTTTTTTGTTGAAAGCAACGTCACAGTCACTCCTACAAAGCCACATGGCCCAACATAGGATTGCCGCCAACGCGAGAATATGTGAATGGAAATATTTATCAAGACACCTCAACCAGTTGCCAAACATATTACGAACGCTCCAGGGTAGGTAGAAGCTTCAAGCTATCTGGACTATATAAGGATGACTTACAGTGTCATTAGAATATATAATAACGAACAAGCAAAAGGAAGTCTCAATGCCATCTCTTAAATTTATAACCTTACACCATTGATAATTTCTCTGAAGGAGAGGGTAGAACATCTTGCAGCCACTGTACCATACTATAACTTCTCAAAATCACGATATAACCTAAGGATGAAAAGATAAAAGAGAATAAAGAACGATTTAAAAGATAATGCGGTTCCTCCCCCAAGCTTGGAGCAAGCCCGGGAGGGTGCCTTTACCCATCTAATTATGCTTGGTCTTTACCCATATAATTATAAATAGTTTTTTAGCTTAAAATATAATTATAAATAGTTGACGAAGGAAGCGAGAATATCTTGACAGAGACGAGTAGGTGTAGCATGCACAAGGTTAGAACATCTACAACCAGACACGGCTTCGGCTGCACACCCGCCCGCAGCACGCGGGCTCCGGCTATGCACGCCCGCATCCGCGTCCAGTGCGCACGGCGGCCAGCACGGCCACACGCCTGCACGCGCGCTCAGTGTGCATGCCGGCGAGCGCGCCCGCGACTCCCGTGAGGCTACGACCAGCACGCCGGCGAGCCACACGGCTGCTGCTGCGGCAAGCTAGTGACGCACGGGGTAGCCGACCTCCTCCGCCCACGCCGGTGCATTCTAACCGCGATGCAGAGATGAGGAAGAAAGAGGCTGCAGGTGGGGCCGCTGTGACCTGGAGTGGGGTGCCCGGGCGTGTGTGGACGCCCTCATACTGTCCTCAGATTTGAGATGGATTTGAGATGTGTCGGTCAGTTCAGACGTATAGGGAGGAAATGAAGGGTAGTTGGATCACCATTTTCTGGTTGGACACTGACCAGGCAGACGTTCAGGCGTTCGAGGAGGATATAGGGGTCCAGGTGTAGATGCTCTTAGGATTAGGAGGTTGTACAGTTATCGATCCCACAAGTATAGGATGCTTGTCCGAAGGTTTCAACATGTAAATATTTAGGTTGGGGAAGTGGAACTTCTTCATCTTGTTCTTCGTCTGCTACTGCTTCCACATGTTCTCTCGGGTTGGCGGTGATCTCGTCATCTTTCGTTCACCCGTGGGCTTCATGATAAAGGTTACCCTCATCATCCGACACAGTGATCCTACTATGTACTCTGAAATGATCTGTGATGAAGTTCCTCCATAACTCTACATACTTCTCCTTGAGATAAGTTTGCCATGTTTGACATGCTTGTCGTGCAACATAATTCATGTTACATGATCCATGAAATGAAGACATGCTCTAGAAACTAGAAATTCGTGGCAGAAACAACTCAAAATGAAAACAAGACGAAAAGTATCAAACACAGATCAGAAAAATCCGTGAAATTTATATATATGTATAAAAAATCATGCAGGAGAAGACACCGGGTGTAAGGCGGAGCCGAGGCGGCATCCGAGGTTGTCTTCTAGGAGGGCGGCTGCATAGGACACCCACGTGGGGTCCACTGGAACATCCTCGGTTGCCTGATATTTTTTATTTGACTAAACTTCCGAATACGATTTTTATGAATTTTCCAGAGATCATTTCCATACCTGATCACATACTTATTATTTTTCAGGGTTCTGGAGCCTTCTAGAACTTATTTCAATGAAGTCTTCTAGAGTAATTACCTGTATAACATCACTACATCAGTTTCTGCCTCGAGAGGGTAACCGACAGTATAATGCCTAAGTATTTTCCCATTCACTACTATCGGCTTGCCCCCTTGGCATTGTTGTCCTTAATTTCCCAAAACCAATAAACTTCCTCGATGGTGAATGATCCTTCTCATTTGAAGACAAGATTACCTGAAAAATATCTAAAACAAGACTTGTACAAGAGAACTTCATCGCTTATTTTAAATTCATATTTCTCTATTCTCCTATCATATGCCACATTTTAATTTTGTGCTTTATCGTATTCGCATTTTCATAAGCTTCATTCCTCCACTCAAACACTTATATCCACCATAAACCATCTTACATAGTGATATTCTCATAGTATTTTTATTAGCACCTCTATAAGCCCATAGTGCATCATTCAGTTTTTAGACCAATATGTCCTCGATCTATTGATAGTATTTTGAAAATTAATTTGATCTCTCTATTAGTTAATTGAACCCATCCATTGGACTGATTATGATATGGTAATGCTATTGTGTGATCTACGTCATACCCAGAATAAAATCTGAACAACAATCAGTCATGAGATATCTAGGGACCCCAAACCTTGGAAAGATAACTTCTTTAAGATTTAAATAGATATCTTATGATCAACACTTTCAGTTGAAATAATTTCTATCTATTTAGTGACATAATCAACAATAACTAAAATAGAAATGTTACCATGTGAAGTTGGAAAATATCCATATAGTCAAAACCTCATGTCCAAACAAGAGAATAATTCATAGATATTTCTTGGTGTGTACTAATATTACCAATTTTTGACATTCATCACCAGACAATATAAACTTACGTCATCCTTGGAAAGAGTAGGCCACTAAAACTAAGTTGTAATACCTTATGTGCAGTTCTGTCTCTAGCATGGTGTCATCCCTGTGGACTGGAGTGACACTTCCCCAAGATACGATACTCCATATCCGATGATATGTTTCAGTGACGTATGTGTCATGCAAGCTCTTGCCTGTGCCGGTTAACATGATGAAAACATCCCACATATATCATGTTAAAAAATATAATACCCATATCTCCTTGTCCTAAACTATATCACATGGTAACTTGAAAATAATAATGTCTTTATGACCTTTTCAACAGACACACAAATCACCTACTATAGGTAGCTCTAGAGGACTAGTATGGTCAAGCATCCTTAAAGATACTAAGCTCCCTGGAATTAAAGCGTTCTCTTGCGTCGGGGCTGTAGTGGGCGCATGGACCCCGCTGATCAGTAGTAAGAGGTCATGAACACGTCGTGGAGTACTATTGTGGCTTTACATGTAGTGTAGTAATCAATACAATGTCAGCACATGAAACCAACCAGCTAGAGACGTGACCGACTACAGTATTGTGTGCGTCTGCTTTACCTTTAAAAGAAATTGAATGAGATCGGGCATAATTTGTTAGGGCATTGTCAAGGGGCGTTCCTATATCCACGTCATATGTCCCTTTCGATATCAGATCACATTTAAGAAAAACACAATGCGTCTTCTCAAACGTTTATGTTTGTCCACACTTTTAAAATCTATGAATTGTTTTTGTGTCATGATATTTCCAACGTTCATAAGCAGGATGTTTTTTTTAATTTAACCTCCCTCTATTTATTCATAAAAGGCAGGAATCTCTGCCAAAACAGTTTACAGGATACATTCAGGAGGCACATGCAGCCACAACTTACATAGATTATTAGTAACCCCTACTTTTGCTAACGTATGAGCTGCACCATTTGCCGAACGTCGAGCCCAGCTTACCTTCCACTCTTCACGCGACTCCAGCAACTGTTTTACTTCCTCAATCGTAGGCCCCAGCACCGAGAGGTCACCTTGCTCTGCAGCTTACTGGCATTCTCCTTGCTGTCCATTTTGATGTGCAGCTTTCAAATTCATGAATATTGTTTGAAATGTGCCAACTTTCAAATTCATGAATATTATTTGAAATCATGAACATTTATAAAAAAAATCATGGTTTTAAAATTTGCAACAGTTTTTAAATCCAAGATTAAAAGATTGAACATCTTTTTATTTAACAAACATTTTCAAATAAAACAATATGATAGCCAGTATTGTCTAAGTTAATAGTGGAGCGAGCAGGAAAAAAAAGTTAAGCGAGGGGAGCATGGAGCCAAGTTGAATGAGCGACACTTATATTGAACGGCCCACGTGAATGTTATAGCAGCAATTTCATGATTTCAACGTGAAATAAGAACTCCCAAGGGAAACACAAAACCACCACTAGCTGAAACCAATGTCGAAACCTGCAAAGACAACACGATATACGATGGAAAGAAACACCACAAGAACATATAACTAAAACCTAAGGCAACATAGATAAAACCAAAATGAAATAACCAACTGCAATAACATGTTAAAGAAAAAGAGTTAATACCACGAGTGAAAAATGGCGTGGTGAAGCGCGTGTTAGCATCTAGTACGCTTGATCACTCAAAGGCTAGGATTAAAAGTTCCTCTTGCCTCTTGAAAGAGCTCGACCATCCGTGGGTTACCACGTGTCGTAACATTCGCAACATGCATGCATCTGTGGCTCGATGGCCTCACCTCCACAGATTAACCTGGCCACCGCCTCTCATACCCCTATTTTATGATCTCTGGCTATCCTCAAAGACACACTCCTCCACCTCCGGCTATCCGTCAGTTCAGTGTGACGTACCCTGCGGTCGGCATGTATATCTATCTATATATAGCACCGCATGCATGTGCTTATATATATGGACTGCCGCATAGGACAACTAACTAAGACGCTAACAGTTAATCCAGCTTGCCATGGCGAGGCTGTTCACCATCATCTCCTCCTTCACCGTCCTCCTCCTCCTCCTTAGTGATGTGGGGATGGCGGTGGAGACCGCCCCCAAAGTGGCCGGCGGCGACGCCAATGTCAAAAGGTTGTGCACCGACACGCCCTACCCGGACCTCTGCGCCGACATGATCGCACGCTACGACGAGTGCAAAGGCGCCGACGACAAGAAGCTGGTGGGGATGGCGGCGCTCACCACCGCCACCCTCCTTCTTAAAGCGTCCGGGGACGCGAGCCCGGGCCTTCAGAAGCAGCGCTACCCAGACCTGACCAAGGCCGACGAGGTCTGCTTTGAAACCTGCTACAAGGAGCTGACCAATGGCGGCGAAAAACTCGACAATTTGTGCACGAGCAAAGAGGGCTCGGACGACATCGGCATGGCCCAGCTCCCCGAAATCCGCAGCTTCATCAAGGAGAACAACGGGGCGCATGCCCAGTGGAATTGCGATAGGTGTCGCCCTGCGAATGACAAGAAGACACCCGACGATGTCTCCAAGAAGAACGATGCCGAGAAGGCCATGGCTGTCCTGGAGGTGCTCGTCAACAAAGTGACCAAATAAAGAAAAACAAACCCTCATTGCATACTACTAGCTCTTGTTAAAGTTGTTTGATTTTTAGTTTCCTTGAGTATATATGTACGGTCATGGTTTTGTTTTCTGGTTGACTTTGGTAATTAAACAAATTAACTACTACTCCAGTACTCATATGTTTATACTTAGTACCCATTCTTATCACTTACCCTGTGATTGTGATCAGTGGCTGAGCTAGATGCAGACTACGCCTGGGGTTGTGCTATGCTGAGTGATAAACTTCTATGATCTTCTATGATTTTCTATGTTTTGCATGAAAAAATTACAAAGGAAGTTGTTTCTAGGCCTGGGGCTATAGCCCTAGCTGCCCCAGGCCTGTCTTCGCCACTGATTGTGATCGACCTCTGTGATGATCCATGCTTCCTCTGCCGATTTCATTCACCTCTTACCAACACATATGGTTCTTTTGGTTTTGAGCTTTTTTGTTTTTAAATATATGGTTCTTTTGTTGTTGTTGCTGCGGGTATACGTATGATTCAACCAAACACGCTACGTAATAACTCATTTGTGGCACGTGCGTACGGCCGAAGAAATATGTAAAGGAAGGAAAAAAACTGTTCACTTTAGGAACAAAATACAATTTGATAATAAACAACTAAAGTAAATGGGTGAACCAATAAACTAATTGTCGTGCTGAGAAAGGATTGCAAAGAGAAAACCATCCAATGATGACTCTAGCATTTGGAAACCTACGACAGCCTTGGATTCCCCAGCTATTTTCTGTCTAATGTTTATTTTCCAACTAGTTTTACATGCATGGACTGATTTTCAACAAGTTTCCATTTGTCAAAGGTTCGGTCCATACTTGCGCCACATGTTCAAGGCTGGTGCTTAAAACAAATTAGAGGAAGAAGACAAAAACTAGTGCCACTCACTCTCTTCTAGCTTATAAGGGCCGAGCGTATCCTAGGTCATTAATTTGATCAATGAAATTTGAGTTAAATGCTACATGAAAATATACCGTTGAGTATGTATTTGAAAGAATTTTCCAAATTGCTTAGTTTCTAAAGCTGTGTCAGAGAAAGGGCGATTATTATTTTCCTTGATTATGTATGTACGGTCATCTGCTTCGGTATAGCCGTCTTAATTGAATCAATTGTGGAGATTTAAAACATACCACCGTGTAGGCACTAGGCGGCGACGTGGTCACGGTACCAGGACTCGCGGTAGTATTCGGATTGCGACGCCTTGACGGTGCACCCCTTATTCGCCAAGCGCTCCATATCGGAGCCATGTGCTTATGGTATCGGATCTCAAGGCGATACTCGGCATGTGACTCCTCGGCGGTGGACCGCCCATCCGCAATGCTCTCCATGCGGGCGAGGCGCTCGCGGTATGGAGCTCACGGCGGTAGTCCTATCGCGACTCCTCGATAGTGCGCTCATATGCCTCCACCCTACCCCCCTCCCCCCTCCCCTCGAGGTGAACCCCATCCTCCTTCATCTTGAATCTAGATCGTCGAGCTCGTGCGGTTGGAGCTCTTGGTTCTTAGTCGCCTCGTCGTCTGTAAGCATCTCCGCCTCTGCCTCTGCCAACTCCTCTGAGTTATTTGTGTAGATGGATCTCGCAGCAGAGCTCCCGGATGATAATGAGGCGGCGTAGCGAGGTGGTGCCTCCACAGCAGTAGGCACCGTCACACGGCTCATAACCAAGGCCGTCGGGGGAGGGTTGTTCAAGATCCTAATTGGATAACAACATCAGCAATGGAGGTGAAAATGGACGACATTGGTAGTTTGGAGAGGAAATTTCACTCATGTGAGAAGTAGTCTGTTGGCACTGGGATTGAGAATAGGAGCGAAAAAGGAATTTCGTGCATATTATTAGAGGGGGAGGGGGCCAAAGTACCCTTCTAAGCTCCACTGAACAGTAAAATTGATTATTTTTCTTGTAAAAAATTCAAAAAATTGAGGCTCATGGCGGGTATCATTGTTTTCTGACCTTCACAGATGATTTAAGCAGATATGTGTATATCTACTTGATGCAACACAAGTCTGAAACACTTGAAAAGTTCAAAGATTTTCAAAGTGAAGTAGAGAATCATCGTAATAAGAAAATAAAGTTTCTACGATCTGATCGCAGAGGCAAATATTTGAATTACGAGTTTGGCCTTCAATTAAAACAATGTGGAATAGTTTCACAAACTCATGCCACCTGGAACACCATAGCATAATGTGTGTCCGAACGTCATAACCGTACTTTATTCGATGTCTCTTACCATTTTACCACTATCATTTTGGGGTTATGCATTAGAGACAGCTACATTCACGTTAAATAGGGCACCGTTTAAATCCGTTGAGACGACACCGTATGAACTATGATTTGGCAAGAAACCTAAGCTGTAATTTCTTAAAGTTTGAAGTTGCAATGCTTATGTGAAAAAGTTTCAACCTAATAAGCTCAAACCCAAATCGGAGAAGTGCGTCTTCATAGAATACCCAAAATAAAATGTTGGGTACACCTTCTATCACAGATCCGAAGGCAAGATCTTTGTTGCTAAGAATGGATCCTTTCTAGAGAAGGAGTTTCTCTCGAAAGAAATGAGTGGGAGGAAAGTAGAACTTGATGAGGTAATTGTACCTTCTCCCGAATTGGAAAATAGTTCATCACAGAAATCAGTTCCAGTGATGCCTACACCAATTAATGAGGAAGCTAATGATGATGATCATGAAACTTCAGATCAAGTTACTACCGAACATCGTAGGTCAACCAGAGTACGGTCCGCATCAGAGTGGTACGGTAATCCTGTTCTGGAGGTCATGTTATTTGACCATGACGAACCTACGAACTATGAGAAAGCGATGATGAGCCCAGATTCCGCGAAATGGCTTGGGGCCATGAAATCTGAGATGGGATCCATGTATGAGAACAAAGTGTGGACTTTGGTTGACTTTTCCGATGATTGGCAAGCCATAGAAAATAAATGGATCTTCAAGAGGAAGATGTACGCTGATAGTAGTGTTACTATCTACAAATGTAGACTTGTCAAAAAAGCTTTTTGACAAGTTCAAGGTGTTGACTACAATGAGATTTTCTCACTTGTACCGATGCTTAAAAGTCTGTCTGAATCATGTTAGCAATTGCCACATTTTATGAAATTTGGAAAATGGATGTCAAACCTGCATTCCTTAAATGGATTTCTTCAAGAAGAGTTGTATATGATGCAACCAGAAGGTTTTGTCGATCCTAAAGGTGCTAACAACATGTGCAAAGCTCCAGCAATCCATCTATGGATTGGTGCAAGCATCTCGGAGTTGGAATATACGCTTTGATGAGTTGATCAAAGCATATAGTTTTATACAGACTTGCGGTGAAGCCTATATTTACAAGAAAGTGAGTGGGGGCACTACAGCCTTTCTGATAAGTATATGTGAATGGCATATTATTGATCGGAAATGATGTAGAATTTTCTGGAAAGCATAAAGGAGTGTTTGAAAGGAGTTTTTCAAAGAAAGACCTCGGTGAAGCTGCTTACATATTGGGCATCAAGATCTATAGAGATAGATCAAGATGCTTGATAAGTTTTTTCAATTAGTACATACCTTGACAAGTTTTTGAAGTAGTTCAAAATAGAACAGTCAAAGAAGGAGTTCTTGCCTGTGTTGCAAGGTGTGAAGTTGAGTAATACTCAAAGCCCGACCGCGACAGAAGATAGAGAGAGAATAAAAGTCATTCCCTATGCCTCAGCCATAAGTTCTATAAAGTATGCCATGTTGTGTAACAGATCTATTGTATACCCTACACTGAGTTTGACAAGGGAGTACAATAGTGATCTAGGAGTAGATCACTGGACATCAGTCACAATTATCCTTAGTGGAATAAGGATATGTTTCTCGATTATGGAGGTGACAAAAGGTTCGTCGTAAAGGGTTACGTCGATGCAAGTTTGACACTAATCTAGATAACTCTAAGTCTCAATCTGGATATATACTGAAAGTGGGAGCAATTAGGTAGAGCAGCTCCATGCAGAGCATTGTTGACATAGAAATTTGCAAAATACATACAGATCTGAATATGGTAAACCCGTTGACTAAACTTCTCTCACAAGCAAAACATGATCACACCTTAGTACTCGTTGGGTGTTAATCACATGGCGATGTGAACTAAGATTACTAACTCTAGTAAACCCTTTGAGTATTGGTCACATGGAGATGTGAATTATGGGTGTTAATCACATGGTGATGTGAACTATTGGTGTTAAATCACATGGCGATGTGAATTAGATTATTGACTCTAGTACAAGTGGGAGACTGAAGGAAATATGCCCTAAAGACAATAATAAAGTTATTATTTATTTTCTTATTTCATGATAAATGTTTATTATTCATGCTAGAATTGTATTAACCGGAAACTTAGTACATGTGTGAATACATAGACAAAACAAAGTGTCCCTGGTATGCCTCTACTTGACTAGCTCGTTTATCAAAGATGGTTATGTTTCCTAACCATAGACATGTATTGTCATTTCATGAACGGGATCACATCATTAGGAGAATGATGTGATGGATAAGACCCATTCGTTAGCTTAGCATTATGATCGTTACAGTTTCATTGCTACTGCTTTCTTTATGACTTATACATGTTCCTCAGACTATGAGATTATGCAACTCCTGAATACCGGAGGAACACCTTGTGTGCTATCAAATGTCAAAATGTAACTGTGTGATTATAAAGATGCTCTACAGGTGTCTCCGATGGTGTTTGTTGAGTTGGCATAGATCGAGATTAGGATTTGTCACTCCGTGTATCGGAGAGGTATCTCTGGGCCCTCTCGGTAATGCACATCATTATAAGCCTTGCAAGCATTGTGACTCATGAGTTAGTTGCGGGATGATGCATTACAGAACAAGTAAAGAGACTTGCAGGTAATGAGATTGAACTAGGTATGAGGATACCGACAATCGAATCTCGGGCAAGTAACATACCGATGACAAAGGGAACAACGCATGTTGTTATGCAGTTTGACCGATAAAGATCTTCGTAGAATATGTAGGAGCCAATATGAGCATCCAGGTTCCGCTATTGGTTATTGACCGGAGATGTGTCTCGGTCATGTCTACATAGTTCTCGAACCCGTAGGGTCCGCACGCTTAACGTTCTGTGAGGATTTGTATTATGAGTTATGTGATTTGATGACCGAAGTTTGTTCGGAGTCCCGAATGAGATCGGGGACATGACCAGGAGTCTTGAAATGGTCGAGACGTAAAGATCGATATATTGGAAAAGGTTCCGAGTGATTCGGCTATTTTTCGGAGTACCGGAGAGTTACGGGAATTCGTATTGGGCCTTAATGGGCCATACGGGAAAGGAGAGAAAGGCCTCAAGGTTGGCCGCGCCCCTTCCCCATGGACTGGTCCGAATTGGACTAGGGAAAGGGGGCGCCCCCTTTG
The DNA here is from genome assembly GCF_002162155.2 of Triticum dicoccoides. Taxonomy (NCBI): domain Eukaryota; kingdom Viridiplantae; phylum Streptophyta; class Magnoliopsida; order Poales; family Poaceae; genus Triticum; species Triticum dicoccoides. The sequence goes on along the minus strand of NC_041390.1, from coordinate 629,787,516 downwards.
ATACGTCCATTTTGCATCATGCTTTTATATCGATATTTATTGCATTATGGGCTATTATTACACATTACGTCACAATACTTATGCCTATTCTCTCTTATTTTACAAGGTTTACATAAAAAGGGAGAATGCCGACAGCTGGGATTCTGGGTTGGAAAAGGAGCAAATATTAGAGACCTATTCTGCATAGCTCCAAAAGTCCTGAAACTTCACGGAAGACGTTTTCAGAATATATAAAAAATACTGAGCGCAAGAAGTTCAACAGGAGGGCACACCCTGCCCACGAGGGTGGGGGGCGCGCCCCCTACTTCATGGGTCCCCTGGTGGCCCTCCGATGGCCATCTTCTGCTATATGGAGTCTTTTGATGAGGAAAAAAATCATAAGCCATCTTTTCGGACGAGACTCCGCCGCCACGAGGCGGAACCTTGGCGGAACCAATCTAGGGCTCTCGCGGAGCTGTTCTGCCGGGGAAACTTCCCTCCGGGAGGGGGAAATCATCGCCATCGTCATCACCAATGCTCCTCTCATCGGGAGAGGGCAATCTCCATCAACATCTTCACCAACACCATCTCCTCTCAAAACCCTAGTTCATCTTTTGTATCCAATTCTTGTCTCTAAGCCCGGGATTGGTACCTGTGGGTTGCTAGTAGTGTTAATTACTCCTTGTAGTTGATGCTAGTTGATTTATTTGGTGGAAGATCATATGTTCAGATCCTATATGCACATTAATACCCCTCTGATTATGAACATGAATATGCTTTGTGAGTAGTTACGTTTATTCCTGAGGACATGGGAGAAGTCTTGCTATTAGTAGTCATGTGAATTTGGTATTCGTTCGATATTTTGATGAGATGTATGTTGTCTCTCCTCTAGTAGTGTTATGTGAACGTTTACTACATGACACTTCACCATTATTTGGGCCTAAAGGAAGGCATTGGGAAGTAATAAGTAGATGATGGGTTGCTAGAATGACAGAAGCTTAAACCCTAGTTTATGCGTTGCTTCGTAAGGGGCTGATTTGGATCCATATGTTTCATGCTATGGTTAGGTTTACCTTAATACTTTTGTTGTAGTTGTGGATGCTTGCAATAGAGGTTAATCATAAATGGGATGCTTGTCCAAGTAAGGGCAGCACCCAAGAACCGGTCCACCCACATACCAAATTATCAAAGTACCGAACGCGAATCATATGAACGTGATGAAATCTAGCTTGACGATACTCCCATGTGTCATCGGGAGCGCTTTACATCATATAAGAGTTTGTAGAGGCTTGTCCTTTGCTACAAAAAGGATTGGGCCACCTTGCTGCACTTTATTTACTTTTGTTACTTGTTACTCGTTACAAATTATCCTATCACAAAACTATCCGTTACCTATTATTTCAGTGCTTGCAGAGAATACCTTGCTGAAAACCGCTTATCATTTCCTTCTGCTCCTCGTTGGGTTCGACACTCTTACTTATCGAAAGGACTACGATAGATCCCCTACACTTGTGGGTCATCACCCTTCCTTCCTTCTCCTTCTCCCTTCCCTTTTTCCTATTCCATGTGGGAGGTGGAATCCTACTAGGACTAGGGAGTTCTAATAGGACTCCACACGTTGGGCGCGTCCTATAAGGGCCGGCCTCCTCCTCCCTTCATCCTTTATATACGTGGTCAGGGGCACCCCATAGACACACAAGTTGATCATTGATCTCTTAGCCGTGTGTGGTGCCCCCCTACACAATAATCCACCTCGGTCATATCGTCGTAATGCTTAGGCGAAGCCCTGCATCAGTAGCTTCATCATCACCGTCATCATGCCGTCGTGCTGACGAAACTCTCCCTCGAAGCTCTACTGGATCGTGAGTTCGTGGGACGTCACCGAGCTGAACGTGTGCAGATCGCGGAGGTGCCGTACGTTTGGTACTAGGATCGGTCGATCGTGAAGACGTACGACTACATCAACCGCGTTGTCATAACGCTTCCACTTACGGTCTACGAGGATACGTAGACAACACTCTCCCCTCTCGTTGCTATGCATCACCATGATCTTGCGTGTGCATAGGAATTTTTTTGAAATTACTACGTTCCCCAACAGGGGATGCTTTTAAGGAGTTGATATATCCCGCTTGATGTTTGACTGAAGCTAGCGTTGCCCAAATTTAAATTACTTCAAATTTTAAAAACAGCAAATTTGAAAAATGTTAACACTTTGTAAAAAATGTGTATATTTTCTAAAATGTTGATAGAATTACTACTTGTGACATGTAATAAAAAATGTTCGCAATATTCAAAAAATGTACATGAAATTTTTAAAAATATTTATACTCCTACAATGTAAAAAAAATACTGACAATGTACCATAAATTTAACAAAATGTTCATGCATTTCACAAAATATGTTCGTGACACTGAAAATATATTTCTGCAATTAAAAATAATCAAGTAGCTAAAAAATATATCTTTCATAAACATGCATTTGAAAAAATGTTAATCATATATCTGAAAATTGTTGACATGTAAAAAAATGTATACGAAAAATGTATAATGTGTGTGAAGAAAAAGGTAGAGATCAAAATATATCTTTGAAAAAGAAATCTGTATAAAAACAATGTTTGGTCTATGACAAAAGGGTACAATGTGTGTGAAAAAATTAGATATGTGTTGAAAAAAATAGAAAGAAAAAAGGAAACAGAAATAAAAAAACTTAAGGAACCCAGTAAGAAACCAGGAAACCCGAAACACAAAAGAAAATAATGAGAAATTAAAAAATGGAAAACTGCTAAAGAAACACAGAAAACTAAAAAAACAAAAAATACGATGAAACCCAGCACGGAAACATAGGAAAAGAGAAGACAAAATATGCCACTTAAATACTGCTCCCGGAGGAACTCATATTGAGTCGGCCAGTTGCACCTCGACATACTGCTCCCGGAAGGTAACGTCATAATAGGAGCTTATTTTATCTTTTTTGCCACAAGTTCCTCGAATTTCATTTAGCCATGACATTGCGCACCCACCACATGCACTGAATTATCTTGCATCCAATTCTTTTTTTCAGATTTTTTCGATTTTACTGTTTACCGTGTGCAGATGAGCCCGCGCGCCGAACTGAATATTCGCAAACCATGCCCATACAGACTACAGAGAGAATAAGACAGGAGTGGAAGCCCTACAAAATGCTCCCATTTGAGTTGTTGCTTGTACAGACTTGTAACCAAGATTCCTTGAATTTTCATCAGATCGATTTCAACACACAATTAAGTTCAGATTCAAAGCCCAATAATATCACACCGATAATGAGGAAGATCTAATTCAGGGTCTGGGCGGTGCATGCCAGTACTACTACTAGTAACTACCACAATTATACTTCCTCCGTCCGGAATAAGTTTTTTTCAGGGGAAAAGGCATTTCATTAATTAATCATGGTTTTACAATCCTCTGAAATAAAAATGCTAATCTCCTCGGGTGCTTTTGTTAACCAACACACAGTGCGTTGTTGTCCACGGCCGATCCGTCTGGAATAAGTTGACGATCAAACGGATGTATCTAGATGAATTTCAGTGCTAGACACGCCCGTTTGAGTTTCAGCTAAATTTGGACGGGGGAGGGAGTATTTCTCACCCCAAAAAAGATGCTACTACCACAATTATGTGTAGAGTACGTGCGTACAAAGAAAAAGTGAAAAGTCATAGAGAGAAAAATAAATATAGTGCTAGAGATACTAATCCGGCCCGGTAAAACGAACCCGTGAAAACAATGAGGAGATCATTTGGTAGCAGATGAGCAAGTAAGTGAATACCCTACATAGTGTGGGAATTGACCAAGAAACTCCCTCATGGGCATGATCTTCTATTTTTTTTCTGAGAGAAAGAGGGAGGAAAAAAAAGAAAGAAAGAAAGAAAGAGAGAAAGAGAATGTGGGTGGTGAGCGTCCCCGGTGCGTCTGCCACCACGCATCCATCCATCCTTGAGTTTGGTCCGGTCACTGGTGTGGGTGTGGCTGTGGCGTCACGCAAGCCTACCAAAAAGCAAGCAGAGCTTGGGGATTTCCTCCTCTTCCTCTTCTCCCTCTGCTGAACCTTCCTTCCTTCCTTGTCGCCCTCTGCATCCTCTCACCATCTGTCTTCTTCTTCTTCTTCTTCTTCCCTGCGAGCACGGGGATCTGATCTGAAAAGGCTTCCGAGGTAAGTAAAAACTACCTGGCTGCCTGATTAATTACTCCGCTCAGCTCTCCTGGGTAAACTTGGTTTCTAGTTAATATTTTTTTGTTGCCAATTATTCCTTTAGATAATTGACTATATCTGCATCAGCATGCATGCTGATTCAGGTTTGTTTAATTCCTCCATTTGCTCAGTGTGGTTGCGTGGAGGATCTCCATCCATGCATTCATTCATAGGATATTTGTTCTATACTATTGCAAAAGTACCATATATACCGAGAGTGTTCAGCAGTGTGTTTGGGGAAACAAAACAAAAATCCTTCTCACCTACTGATGAAAATATGCAGGTCTGTGGAGAAGAGTAAAAAAAATTAAGGAAAAGATGAAAAAAAAAATTGAACTCGGGACCTCTCACACCCTAAGCGAGAATCATACCACTAGACCAAATGCCCTTTCTTGTGTTCCATTCTTTTCAAAGCCTATTTGTCATGAGGTCTCCGAATCAGTATTACTTAGACTTTCAGGAAAATAGGAGTGGTAGGTTCGGCCAGCGTTACGGAGTCCTCTGTTTTTCTTCTTCTTTTTTTTGTGCTTCGTCCCGACAGACAAATAATTCTTCATTCGTCTTCTTCCAGGCTGCTCATACAAGTCAAGTGGGTCCATCTTGGGACCTGTCGCGTCGTGGTGATCGGCCGACCTCCATGATGAATGTGCTCTCCAGCGGCCACCCGCAGAGCCTGCGCATCCATCGCCACCACCACCACCACGACGTGTCATCATGTCCACGCCGGAGCGGCTCAGGCCATGTCGCAGTTAACCCTCATCCTAGCATGACCAGGAGGCTTTCTTCTAGCTCCTTCCGCCGAGGCGCCGTCAGGGCCGTTGCCGACGACGGCGGCGAATCCAGCAGCGGCAAAGACGACGACGGCGACGACGACGACCAAGAGAAGAAGCGAAGAAAAGACGACGAGGAGGTACCCTAATCTCTTGTTCACGTCGATCGATTGCTGACGAACAGGGGAGCTGACTGACTGGTCGATTGCAGGGGGCGTCGTCGAGGCGGAACCGGGAGGATCTGGAGCGGCTGGTGGGGGCGCCCGACGACGACGGCTTCAGCGGCCTCGACCTGGCCACGCTCATCCGGAAGCGCTACGGCCGGAGCTACGACGTGACGCTCATCCGGAAGCAGTTCATGGGGCGCAACCTGCTGGCGATGAACGTGATGTGGAAGTACCGGGAGCAGCGCTCCTTCCCGCTGACGGAGGAGGAGTACCTGCTCCGGCTCGACGACGTGGCCAACACGCTCCGCTCCTGGGGCGCCGTCGCCCACGTCCGCAACTCCCTCGAGACCACCAAGGACCGCCCCCGCATCGGCAAGGCCGTCAGCATCTTCATCGACGTCGACTCCGCCGGCGGCGGCAACCGCTCCGACGAATGGATCTACAAGTAGTCAATGCTTCACCAACGCTAGCTGCCAGCGTATGTCGTCTCTGAGATTCAGGTGGAGCCGTCCACGATGCGCATTGCTTCCACACGATTGGATCACATGCTACTTTGTTTATACTCCTACATGAGAAGAAATGTCTTATCTTTAGCTAATACCCAGTTCTGACCTATATACATTTCCCAAAGGATTCAAGCAGACAACTGAAACTGGTTATTCCCACTTACCAGTATCTAATTAACCACAGCAAAATATACTTAGCCAGGGGTACGAAAACAACAGATGATGCAATGATTCCTGCGCATATACGTATAACATAATCCTGAATTCAAGCCCATATATGCCTGCAGCAGACTACATTGCGTACACATGTTCATATAGCCGGACCGCAACAAACAACAAGTTATTGTTGCACCATCCAATGTGATAAACTGGCAACTCAAATTCACATGCCCACCTACGGCTATGGGAGCACCCAATTAGTCACAATGCAAATACCTTATTATGTGAGGAAAGAACTATCCTATGCACTGAGCCACTGAACCAAAATGTCATATAGTATGTGAGAAAAATACTACTGCCTCCGTAAACTAATATAAGAGCATTTAGATCACTACTTTAGTAATCTAAGCACTCTTATATTAGTTTACAGAGGGAGTACTTATCAGGAACAAAGGCAAGTGTTGAATCATAAATATCTGCAATCTCCTTTGCAAAATACCGGGTAAAAGGACTGCTCACGTTCATAAATTCAATACTATCGAAATATGAAAGAGCAGGATTGAGTTTTCCTCTCAGGCAGCCTACATGCTGAATTATGAAATCAAGCAATCCGTTGATTCAATCCTTTAAATGAGCAGTACAAAGGCAACAAACATATTGGACTTCTCTCTGTAGTGCTTGGATCGTTCAGATCTACGGGTTCAAAAGGTGCCCACTGCTCCCAAAGTTACACAGAGAACAGTATATCTAAAGCACCAAGAGATGAATTGTGATACGTAATAAAGAAGTGGTACAAACTGCATCTGGTAACTGAAGTTTAATGCCCGCCTACAGGGGAGGCGACAGCAGAGCTCCCAGTAGTTTGAAATGCAAATACCTTATATGAGAAAAGATCTATCTTGTGTCCTGAACCAAAGGAACTGCTAGAGTCAACCGGCCACAAGCACATGAAGAAACACAAACGTCTAATAGATTTCCAGTGAAACAAGAAAACAATAACTTATCACCCGCTTACAGGCGACAACATACTGTCCCAAGCGGGTGGTGAGTTACGCTTTCATCTCGGCGAGCGCGAGCTGGAAGGCGTCCGCCTCAACCTTCTCCCACTCCTCCTTGGCATCACCCTTGGCGGCCTTCTTCATCGCCATGCCGAGCTCCTTGGCATGCTTCACCTTCCTGCTCTTCACCAACCCTTGGATCAGACCCTTGACAGCCTGGAACGGCGGCGCCCACTTGTTGGCCAGGCACTCCTTGCACAACTCCAGGGCAGGGACAAATGCGTTGTTTTCGACCAGCGCCTCGATCAACATGATATAGGTCTCGAAGTTGGGCGACACACCTTTCCCGTTGAGTCTGGGCACCTCCGGCATCCTCTTGAACAGCGCCACCGCAGCGCCCACCTCTCCCTCCTTGCATAGCCCGCCGATGACAGTGTTGAAGCACTCCCGGTTAGGCGGGATGCCGTTGGCGCCCATGGCGTCCAGCAGCTCCTCGGACTCGAAGCTCCTGCCCTTGGCGCAGAGGGCGGACATCCGGAGCTTGTAGGTTGTGACATTGGGCTTGAGCCGCCTCTTGCCGCCAGTGACCTCCTTGAGCAGCAGGTCAAACGCGGCATGGTCACCTGTCTTGAGGTACCCCTTGAGCATCTCGTTGCACGAGACTATGTCTGGCTGCATGCCGGCCTTGTCGGGCATTCCGTCGAACACCTGGCGGGCGCCGGCGACGTCCCCCGTGGCGACCATGCATTTGAGGAGCACGTTGTGGGACACGACGCCCGGCGTGATGGAGAGCTCGGCTGAGAGGTCGCGGAAGGCCTCGATGGCGCGGGCGGGCTGGCCGGCGTCGTAGTAGGCGGCGAGGAGGGCGGAGAGGGCGCGGTCGGAGGGGGGCACGACGAGGCGGAAGGTGGAGAGGGAGTGGGTGGGCATGCCGGCGGCGGCGTAGAGCGCGATGAGGCGGATGAGGAAGCCCTCGGAGGGGTGCGGCGCCGGGAGGGCGGTGAGGGAGGCGGAGAGCACGGAGGAGACGAGGTCGGGGCGGGCGGCGGCAGTGAGGCGGGAGACGGCGAGAGAGAAGATGGAGCGGTCGCCGAGGAAGGGCGGGTACGGGATGCCTTTCAGGAAGAGGGCGACGAGCTCGTCGGGCGGCGTGGCGGCGCTGCGGATGGAGTTCTTGATGCGGACGAGCTCGGCGGGGCTGATGGTGGGGGCGGTGGAGGACTGGGCCTGCGTGGAGAGGAGGCGCACGAGGGCCTGGCGGCGGAGGAGCAGCGCCGGCGCCGGCGCGAGGGCCCGGCGGAGCGCGGCGGCGGCGGCGGCCATCGGGGAAGGGTTTGGGAGTGGGGGAGGGGACGCGAGATCAGGGCAATGGGTTTAGCTTGGACTTGGATAGGCCACTAGTATAAGAGGAGTGAGCCGAGGAATGATCTCGTCCGTTCACCTTGCGATCCAACGGCTGTCCTGATTTCGACATTTCTCTTCCAATCCAAAAGTCAATCTGCAAAGCTTGCAGAAAAGGATGCCAACTGAAAGAAGCAGAGGTTTCGCGATTCGATTACATAAACTCTAACTACAAAACCGGATGTTTAACCCCCTATATATAGTCTCGACAAACATCGTCAACAAACCCATTTACACGGATGGTTTATTGTAGGAAGGCGAACTATGGCTTGCAAGGACTTAGATTTGCCGCTCAGCGACGACCTCCCACACGGTCTAGCCAGCCTCCACCACCTCGTTGGGATTCCAATGTGTAGGAGCTACCACGAGTGTGTTGGTTTACTATGGCACAGGGTGAAGGCAGAGTACATGTCATGCCACGCCAACTTGAGTAGGGAACACGTGGATCTGCGCTAGTAGAGATCAGAGTGAGAGATGGTTCGTTCCATCTCGTTCACGGGCCTAGCTGACATCGACGCGTACAATGTCGGTTGTTCAACAAAACAATTACCGACCTCTTTAATTCGCGGGATTTCCAAAACACGGGAACACAAAAAATGAAGGATATAGTGAAATCTTACCTTGAATACTACAGGATTATAAGGGTGTTTGATCGATTGTGCACAGTAACAACTAAGATTCTTTCAAAGATGTTGGTGTGGGTGAAAATCTCTTATGAAATCGATTGTGCAACTGAATTCCCCTGAGAACATGAATCCTCCAAAATTCATTTTAGAATCCCCTTAATCAAAGAGGCCTGGAGGTCGCGGGGGCGGAAGAGAACCGAGGAGGGAGGGTGGTGGTGGTGGCGACGACCAGGGACCTCCGGCGAGGGGGAAGAGGGTTGGGGCGAGCAGTGGGGAGGAGGGGGAGGCAGTGGCGGAGGCTAGAGGAGGAGAGGAGGCTCATGGTGGCCGGAGTCAAGAGAAGACTGGTGATGACTGCCGCGCCGAGGAGAAGAAGAGGGATACGGTGAGCTCCAGCGAGCAAATGAGGTGAGGGAGGAGGTGGTGAGGTGCGGAGGGGCTCGGAGGCGCTTAAATAGCCGCGGGGGAAGCCTCTAGAGCTCACGGGCGAGCTCGAGCTGAGCTCTAATGGAGGACATGAGCTGTTTGTGGCACGGGTGCGGCAACGGCGACGTGACCGCAATGATTCAGGGCGGGGCAGCAATGCAAGGTGATGCAGGGGCTCACGGGGCAACTGTTGGATAAGGTGGGATGACGAGAGGCAAAGGAAGGCGACTACAACAGTGACGGGAACTCTCCTGAGCACGAGTTTTGGCTGGCATGACCCATGGTCACCGCGTGAATTGGCGCACGCGGTGCCAGGTGATCAGCCACATCATGTCTGGGAGGTAGACTGTTCAACACTGAGTGCCAAGGAGGAGAGAAACAAGCATAGTGGCCAATGATGTGATCCCAGCTAGCAGGTTTGCAGTTGCACAGAAACCTGTTTGTGCTGAGTAAAGGGGGCCCAAGCTTAGCCACGAAGGAATGGATTTGTTTGGTGATGATCACATACTAAGACGATTCTTATCACCAAAAATCGGCTTAATAGGAGGAGTTTAGATGGTACTTGTTGTAGAAAGTGCCAAAATCGCCAGATTTGGAAATGATGAAGTAGCACTCACGTATGTGCTTGTAATGAGCTGAAAATTGGCATGGCCCTAATTGGACAAACGAGGATGCTCAAAAAGTTTCATGCCATCTGGATTAGCCAAACTAGCACTTGCTTCATAAAGCATCTCTCTAGACAGAATCTTGGAAAAATTGCACAAGGCAAACGGTTTGATGAATTGAGCCAAAACTTGGTGGAGAGAGTTGATATGGATAGGAGAATGCACTGGTAAATTTTCAGCTTAAGTGAAGCAATATAAATATTGTTGCTTCACAAAGTGAAAAATCTGACTAGAAACCAAGATTTGATGCTGAGCTCACATGGAGAGGTTACATGAGCTCCAATTTGGTGGAGAGTCATGATTTGATCAAGTGAAGGATGTGACAAAAATTTCAATTAATTTTGATATGCATAGCTTATAGCTCCTTCACAAAGTTCCTTCCTGGACAAAAATTTTGGAAAATTTCTGAAAAATATTTACTAGGCAAATGAAGTTGAAATTTGGCACAGGGCAATTATATGTACAGTAAAAGGTGTCCAAAAAGTCTGGGGTCAATCAAACAAAGATAAATAGCACTTGCTTCACAAAGTGCCATTTGGGACAGAATAGGAAAGGAATTAATTGAGCATGATAAATAACATGGCAAATGAAATATTTTGCCATTTTGAGGAAGATATGACCCAAAAAAATTATGAGAATTATTTGGGTATTTATGGAGTGACAGAAAGATATGTTGCTTCACAACCTAGGGTTTAAAGGGTTATTCCTTTAACAAAAAGGACTATGCCCTAGAAAAAGAATATTGGATTAGGTCAAGGATGAAAATGACCTGATCTTGGGATGATGATGAGGATGACAAGCCACCATAAAACCTAGGAAGACATGATCTTCCCAAGTTTCAGAACCACATAGAATATAAAGTCCTAATTATGAACATGGAAATATAATAATACAATAATCTAGGGCATACTTCCAACAGACTCCCACTTGCACTAGATCAATAATCTAGTTGCATGTTTTCTTTGACACCCATGGTATCTGGTATTTTCTCATGCTTTGCTCATGGTATAGTCTTCGACATCGGGTCCGACACATTCAAAACCTTGTAATACTTGTATTGTTATGTATGGTCTTCAGCTATGTTTTAAATTTCCTTTTGCTTTGATCAATGTCACTATTATTCATAATGTAGTGTCATTGGTTTCATTGCACTTAGGATCATCCAGTCTATATCAAGACACTTCTTGATTCACAAATTCTCATCCTGTCAAGACACTTGTTGATTCAGACAGCCTCCTTTGAAGCATCTCGAGCATCAACATATATTTGTTTGGGCTTCCTATTTGCGTGCCCCTAGTTCCTTACTTCTACTAAGTTTTGCCCCACCACCTTAACGCTCTTCACTTTTCTTTCCTCCCTTCGTCCCAACCTCGCAAATGCCCAAATGAAGCATTCTGTTGGGTCAAAGCCCATTGACCCTTACTTAGATGATGTCCTAATGAGTGGGACCACCTCAAAAGTGTGCCATTGACGGCGAATCCTAGCTAGTGGGCCCAAAGCTGGGCCGAGCTAGTGCCTCATGTGTGTGTGTCTGCTTAAGGGCCGCTCGGTGGGTGTTTTAAGTAACTAGGTCAGCCTGTTGAGCCTGCTTGAATAGTGCCCAATACATTTTCCCATTTCTAGTCAATTTTAGAAATTCATAGAACATTCATTTCAACTCTAGTTGAGTCGATTCAAGTTCCTAAGTTCGTCACATCTTCAGGCCTATTTCATAGCTAATTTGCATAATTATACATGAAGCCTTTCTATGTATCTTTGATTTAAATATTTATTTGATATATATAGGATTTCTTTAGAAATTCCTAATCAATTTCCTGTTGGTCCAACTCCAGTACAAAAATGTCTATAAATCTTTATTTGGCCTCACTAAGTTGTGTGACCAACTGCGTGGGTTAAACCACATGCACTTCCTATTCTACACTCACTGCATGGAAATGTCACTATAACACGTACCCACACAAGCGCAATGGGCCTATGGAGCTGTTTTTCTATTGGAATTCAAACTTTGCATTCCCTTCTTTTTAAATCAAAAAAAGGGGACATCATGACACGAACAAAAACATTGCCAGTTCAGGCCAAACAGCACAGTTTCTGTAGTCGTGGCTTGCCTTTCTGAAGCATCGCCCAGGAACTGATGAAACTACAAAGGCGCCGACACGTGACACCATTAGATTTGCTGGAAAAAAATGCCCATAGTCTACACATGCACCATTAGATCTGCAAAACAAAAAACTATAGATGTTTGTGAGCCCTCATGAACCACAATTTGAAATGTTTTAGTAGTTGGATATATTGGTCATTCTAAAGTTGTTTCCCAGAAAAATGTGACTTGAAGTTAAGTAGTTGGATATATTGCTCCAATCTCCATTTTTCGTACACCAAATACAGAAATATTACGAAGTAGATGAAGTGAAGAAAATTAAGCCCCCTTGCCTCCTTTCATCCTTTTTAAAGCCCCCTTGACCTCAGACTCCTGGATTCGCCGCACAAAACGCATGCTGATCTCATCAAAGGAGTCGTCCAGTTCAATGGTAGAACTCTCATTCTCCCCATTGAACAGCTTGTCGAAGTACTCCCGCCATCTATGCTTAATCTCCTCGTCCTTCACCAAGAGTTGGCCTGCTCCGTCCTTGATGCATTTGAATTGGCCAATATCCTTCGTCTTCCTCTCTCAGATCTTGGCCATCTTATAGATGTCCCTTTCACCTTCCTTCGTGCCTAACCGTTGGTAGAGGTCCTCATATGCCCGACCCCTTGCTTCACCAACAGCTCGCTTTGCGGCCTTCTTTGCCATCTTGTACTTCTCTATGTTGTCTGCACTCCTATCCAGGTATAGGCGTTTGAAGCAATCTTTCTTCTCTTTAATCGCCTTCTGGACATCATCATTCCACCACCAAGTATCCTTATCTTCGCTTCTCCTTCCCCTAGACACTCCAAGCTCCTCCGAGGCCACCTTACGAATGCAAGTCGCCATCTTCGTCCACACATTGTTCGCATCTCCTCCTTCCTCCCAAGGGACCTCCTTAATGACCCTCTCCTTGAACGCTAGAGCTACCTCCCCCTTGAGCTTCCACCTCTTCGTTCTAGCGACTTTGGCACGCTTATCCCGCTGGACACGAATCCGAAAGCAGAAGTCAGCAACCACCAGCTTATGCTGGGGTATAACACTCTCTCCAGATATCACCTTACAGTCTAGGCACGCACGCCTATCTTCTCTTCTCGAGAGGATGAAATCAATCTGGCTAAAGTGTTGGCCACTACTAAAAGTCACCAGATGTGATTCTCTCTTTCTAAAGAGGGTGTTAGCTACAATCATGTTGTAGGCTAGAGCAAAGCTTAAGACATCTTCTCCTTCTTGATTCCTGATGCCATAGCCAAAGCCCCCGTGCGCCCGTTCAAAACATGTGTTAGATGTACCCACGTGGCCATTGAGGTCTCCTCCTATGAAGAGCTTCTCACCAATCGGTACACTCCTAACCATGTCTTCCATGCCTTCCCAGAACTCCCTCTTGGTGTTCTCATTGTCGCCTACTTGCGGGGCATACGCGCTGATAACATTGAGAACCAAGTCCTCAACTACCAGCTTGACCAGGATAATCCGGTCCCCACGTCTCTTGACGTCTACCACTCCATACTTGAGGCTCTTGTTGATCAAGATGCCTACGCCATTTCTGTTTGCAGCCGTCCCTGTGTACCACAGCTTGAAGCCGGTATCCTCCACCTCCTTCGCCTTCTGTCCTCTCCATTTGGTTTATTGGACGCAAAGGATATCAACACCTCTCCTCACCGCTGCATCAACTAGCTCTCGAAGCTTCCCTGTCAGAGACCCTATGTTCCAGCTACCTAAGCGAATCCTCCTAGGCTCGGCTAGCTTCCTTACCCTTCGCACTCGTCGAGTCAAATGCGAAGACCCTTGCCCATTTTTCACTACATCCGGGCGCCGATGTAGCGCGCCACTAAGGATGCGACGACCCGATCCTCGCTCACTTGCCACCGTATCTGGATCAAGATACAGCGCGCCACCTTGGGGGTGATGGCCCGGCCCTTGCCCATTTTCCACCACACCCGGGTTCCGATGTAGCGCGTCGCTGAGAGGGTTGCGCCCCAACAAAAATCTTTTGGGTTTCATCTCCATAAGAGTGGCTGAGTTTTTACATTGGCTCGCCAAGCCTATCACAACCCTCCTCCTTTACCCGGGCTTGGGACCGGCTATGCGGAGACAACATAGGCGGAGTTTACAAAATACATATGTGTATTCGACAAAATCTGTAGCTATGCATTATAGTTGCTATCAAAAAGACATTGTAAACCTATCTTGGTTGTAAATTACTGTGATGTAAGATGCCACCAAAAAATATATCTCCATCTTGAAATTTAGATTTTTATTGACACTATACATAGGTCAGACAAAACACTGTAATTCAAGCAAAAAACAGTAGCTTTGCTTAAGAACATGATACTGAGTACTTGCAATTTATCTTAAAATTTCAGGATCGAGAAGCTGAAGGAAACAAAGGCGAAGTAAGAATGTGAGGATGAGTCATACCTGCAAGATGAAGAGCATGCATCCCTTCATGTAAGCCAAAAATAGCTTCTTGTGAAAAAGAAAACAAAGATCAGGTTGTTGTATCTAAATGGTTTGTAAAATATTGTATTTACAGAATGGGACGTACACATTTACTGAACTTCTTTAGAATGGGGCACAAAACTGATAAGAATACAAAAATATTCAGGTAAACTAGAAGTGACACATTACTGAAAATTACAGCCCAAAACCACTTTAAATTCAGGCAACCAAAAAGAGAAGGAATACACATTACTGGGCAAAAATGCACATTAAATTACAGTGCATATTTTCAGTCTAAATATTTTCAGTTAAGTAACAATGATTTGGACTGTAGTTTCAGTCTTTTATTAGTCTATCTTACACTGAAATTTTACATTGCAAACACTACCATTACAAAGGGAATTCACTAAAAGTACATAGGAATTTACAATGTAAGTATGAATATTAGATTGACTGAACTTATTCTTTGCACAAGTGAGAAATCTGAAACCCTTCTTGTACTTGGGCTGCTGCTACTAGTACAACCTAAGCACTAACAACAATTGAGCAAGAAATATAGTGCAGGACGAAATTCTGCGTTGCCGGCCGGCGAGGCTGAGCAGCAGGTGGGGGATGTGAGCGCCGGACGGGGAGAGCAGAGTCACTTGGAGTGAGTGTAGTTGTGTCTTGCTTGACTTGACCGATGAATCACATGTCACTACGTACGTACTAGTTTTGCTTGACTTGACCGACCAAAGTCTTAAACTATGATTAGCATCCACTGACCCGGCAAAAAGGAGATTAGCCTCTAATGATGATCATACGTATGCTAGTACTTGAAGCAGGTAAAAGTATATGGGAAAGAAAAGCATTGGATGCCCTGCTCTGCTCTGCCCTCCCCTCTTGCTGGACCAGATGCATTCATTAATCGACTGGAATCGTTCAATGTGGGTTAGTGAGCACTAAACAAACAATGAGGATTGTAGGTGGGCAGAAGCTGTAGGATGCTGTGGGGGTGTCGGTGAACAGAGAAACGATATGGGCATAAACACAAGCAGCTTGCGGGCACGCGGACGAGAGCTCACCTCGTGGATGAGTTGAGATGGTACTGCGCTTGCTTCCAGTAACAGCAGGCGGAGGAAGGATAGGACGACGGTGCGCGCAGCTTCACTTCGTCCTTGCCCGCCGCTCGGTTCGGTGCCTCCTCGCCGTCCGCTATCCTCATACCAAACACATCCATCCATGGCTTCAGGCCCACACCTTGCAGCTTCTCCATGGCCCGCCCCCTTCCTTCAACTACCTGCACACAACCACGCGAACACACATCAGATCCGGGGAAGAAGAAGAAGAACCAGAGGAAGAAGAAGATGCTACTTTTGGAGGGGATCAATCGGCGTTAGAGGTTGGACGCCGTAGCTAGGGATGGAAGGAGGAGTCGTCCCCCTCTGCTGGTGCCTCGTAGTGGAGAAGGAGGGAGCTCCAGCCGGCGGTGGACCTCTGGTGGTCGCCGCAGCCCGACCACGGTGGCGCGCGAAAGGAGGCTCCTCCAAAGCGGCCGGCGAGAAGACGAGCTGGGGGAGGTGGAAGGAGACGCGGGTTAGGGCGCCGGCGTCCCTGTCATCGTCGTTTGGGACGGAGGAGGCATCTGCGGTGTGGGCAAGATTGGTTGGGGGAGGGGCGGTGGAGAGGGTGGGGCAAGGGACAGGGGAGATAAGGTTGCGGTGCGATGCCACTAACTGTAGCGCGGGCCACGGGTGCTTCGCTACTGCTAAAGTGGGGTATATTAGCTGATCCCGTCAATTTATAGTAGTAGCATGGGAATTGCAGACCGCGCTACTACTAGAAAATAGTAGTAGCGCGGTTTTTATACTCCTCGCTACTACTATAAGCTGTCTTGGGAGGATATTTAGTAGTAGCGTAGGAACGGTAGACCCGCGCTACTACTATTTTTTAGTAGCAGCACACTGTTTTTACCCGCGCTACTACTAGATAGTAGTAGCGCGGCTTCCATTCCCAAGCTGCTGCTATTGCTCTGTCTATAAGCTTTTTCCTAGTAATGACAGTGGACCCAAATTCACAAGCCTAATCCAAAATAATATATGATTAAACATGGATACAAACAACCATCTAATCCAGCAGCTATATTTGAAATATAAAATTACAGATAACACGTGGAAAGAGCCAGTTGTTTAATCCAGCAGCTATGATTGCAAAATAACATGACAGATTACACATGAAAGGAGTTACCATCTAATCTAGCAGCTATCAGTGAAATCATATCATTCCAGATTACACTTGGATAGAGCCAACCATTTAATCTACCGAAGCTACCATTGAAAGCATATAATTAAAGAAGATCCAACTTCCTGAAACATAAGACCTACCTTTCTGTGACTTTTTTTCACTTTTTTTTTGCGGCGCACTGCGATGGGCCAGCCCAATCGACGCACCGCGAGCGACATGCCTGTGCGAAAGCGCGGCATTTTGATGCAGAATGCATCACATAGAAACTCCCGCGCGCACTCCTTTCCTCATGCACCCTTTCGGGCCGTCCCATACGCGGGCCGCCTTGTTTTTCATTTGATTTTTGGCCTAGTTTTCTTCTTCTTTCTTATTGAAATAATTCTGCATTTCAGCAGAGTTCCATACTGAGTGCACCCCCCTTCTCTCTAGCAAGCAAGCACTTTGCAATGAATAGAGCAAAATAATGCACGGCAGAAAAATGCAAGCTAGTAGCGGTGACACTTGACACCCCTCTCTCATCCCCTACAGAAGAGTGCGATAAAAGCCTTCGAACTCTGTAGACCTAGGCTCTACTAAACTCCCATTGGAAGGGATCAAGCATATGTCGCAAAATTCAGTAAGAGGTATCTGATGGGGTTCAGTGTATAAGTTAAACTGCACTTCAGGGGGATTATTCCTAGGAAGGAAACTAAAGCTTTGCACAAAGGAGTTTGTGAGGAGATGATACTGTTCACATTCAGCTGCCATGAAGTCGGTGAGGCTGGCATTAGCAGCATAGTGTGCAAACTCTTGAAGGATTCCGGCCCCTTCCATGAACGGGTTATGCGACCATTCGCACGGCCGTATCTCCGCCATTCTCCGGGTATGGAGATCACTATCAGATGACTCCCCGATAACTCCCTTGGAGTTCTTCTTGGAAGCAAACTTCCTAAAGATACTCATCTTTTCCTATGAACAAAATTCTGAAATTTTCAGTCAACAAAATTTTTCTCAACAAAACTTCACAAAATTGAAGGAAACTACTCATAGGGATGCATAGAGGCTATAGCAAGCATTCAAACTACTTAGAACTCTAAGAATTCAACATGCAAGCTCATCTATAGCAGCACCAAGAGTAGATAATTATTCAAAATATAAACTACAAAAGCAAAAACTAATTGGACAAACGGAGGAGTCACATACGAAGTAACAATCCCCCGAAACAGTTTCGAAAACGGAGCTTCGAGCAAAGCGATCGAAATCCGCGGGTTTGAGAGCAAGAACACAAGAGAGAGAGAGAGAGAGAGAGAGAGAGAGAGAGAGAGAGAGAGAGAGAGCAATGGTGATTTTTTTCTAGAGGTAGGTGGTGATGTGGGATGAAGAGATAAGTGAGGGGGCCCACGTGGGGACCATAACCCACCAGGCCGTGCCTGGGGATCCTGGCGCGCCCAGGTGGGTTGTGCCCACCTGGTGCACCTCCCTCTGATATTATTTGCATCAGAAATTCTTAAATATTCATAAAAAATCGTATTAAATTTTCAGAGCATTCTGATAACTTTATTTTGGGGTCATTTTTTATTCCACGGGAAATTCAGAAAACAGACAAAACATGGCATTTTATTTTATTTAACTAATAAAAAACAAAAAATAAAAGGTAGGGATAGAGGGTAGTGCTCACTAAATCCATCAACTTCATACCTCTCAAAAATGATCCATTAATAAGGTTGATCAGGTCTTATTAACAACCACTTTCGATTAGCATGAAACTGAAGAACTTTCGTAAATCACTAACTTACCTCAACGGGGATATGAGTGTCCCCAACAATAAGCATCTCATATTTCTTTTTGACAGTAGGTAGAGGTAGTTGAAAACTTACAATAGTGATTGTCGGAGATTTTTCAATAACATTAATAACATTCACTTGGAATTGTTTCTTTGGAAAATGCACCGTATGCTCATTACCATTGATATGAAAAGTGACCTTACTTTTATTGCAATCAATAACAGCCCGTACAGTATTCAAGAAGGGTCTACCGAGGATAATCGACATGTTATCATCCTCGGGCATCTCAAGTATAACAAAGTCAGTCATAATAGTAACATTAGCAACAACAACGGGTACAACTTCACAAATACCGATAGGTATGGCAGTTGATTCGTCAGCCATTTGCAAAGATATTTCAGTAGGTGTGAGTTTATTCAAATCAAGTCTTTTATATAAAGAGAAAGGCATAACACTAACATCAGCTCCCAAATCACATAAAGCAGTTTTCACATAGTTCCTTTTGATGGAGCAAGGTATAGTTGGTATTCTCGGATCTCCAAGTTTTTTAGATAATCCATATTTGAAAGTATAATTAGCGAGCATGCTGGAGATTTCAGCTTCCGGTATTTTTATCTTATTAGTGATGATGTCTTTCATGTTCTTTGCATAAGGAGGCATTTTCAAGATATCAGTCAAGCGAGTACGCAAGAAGACTGGCCTCAGCATTTCAGCAAAGCGTTCAAATTCTTCATCATCTTTATTTTTAGTTAACATAGGTGGAAAGGGCATAGGTTTTTTAACCCATGGTTCTCTTTCTTTACCATGTTTTCTAGCAACAAAGTCTCTTTTATCATATCTTTTATTCTTGGGTTGTGGGTTATCAAGATCAACCGTTGGTTCTATCTCAACATCATTGTCTAGTTCTTTATTATTTGTTTGAGTGTCTTCATGAACCTCATCACTATATTTTTCATTATCAGAAGGTGAGTGTTCACTACCAGATTGAGTTTCAGCATCAGAGATAGAAACTTCATTATCTTTAGCTGGAGGTTTTTCTACTTCAGGTTTACTAGAGGTATGCAAAGTCCTATTATTATTCTTCTTCCTTCTCTTTTTAGACGGACTACGCGCATCAGGGTTAACCCTTTGAGAGTCTTGTTCAATTCTTTTTGGGTGTCCCTGATACGTCTCCAACGTATCTATAATTTTTTATTGTTCCATGCTATATTATATTCTGTTTTGGATGATTAATGGGCTTTATTATACACTTTTATATTATTTTTGGGACTAACCTATTAACCGGAGGCCCAGCCCAAATTGCTGTTTTTGCCTATTTCAGTGTTTCGCAGAAAAAGAATATCAAACAGAGTCCAAACGGAATGAAACCTTCGGGAACGTGAATTTTGGAACAAACGTGATCCAGAGGACTTGGA